>NW_022437003.1:9902828-10149751 GCF_009761245.1 Sapajus apella | reverse complement strand
TTTTTTTTTTTTTTTTTGAGACAGAGTCTTGCTCTGTCACCAGGCTGGAGTGCAGTGGCACAATCTTGGCTCACTGCAACCTCCGCCTCCTGGATTCAAGCGACTCTTCCACCTCAGCCTCCCGAGTAGCTGGGACCACAGGCATGTACCACCACACCTCGCTAATTTTTTTGTATTTTTAGTAGAGATGGGGTTTCACCGTGTTGGCCAGGATGGTTTCAATCTCTTGACCTCGTGATCCGCCCACCTCAGCCTCCCAAAGTGCTAGGATTACAGGCGTGAGCCACCGCGCCCGGCCAATTTTTGTATTTTTAATAGTGGTGGGGTTTCACCATGTTGGCCATGCTGGTCTCGAACTCCTGACCTCAGGTGATCCACCCACCTTGGCCTCCCAAAGTGCTGGGATTAAAGGTGTGAGCCACCGCACCCGGCCCAATATCACCATTCTTTTAAGTCGATAAAGTCTTGGTTGGTGGGTATGATTTCAGGTCCTTGAGATTGCTAATACTGTACCACTGAACTGAAATCACCCAGCCAGTGTAATGTAATGCTGGCAGACAGAAAACTTTGTGACACGGAGATTTGCCGCTTAAAAGTTAAGGCTTGGAGGGGCGGAGGATGTTTACTTTCTTCAGGCTCTTCTCAGAGTGAAAGGAATAGGTGGGGCATAGACGTTCCATTGCTTCTCCCAGCCTGACTGAAGTTCCCCTTCCTAAAATGAAGTGAAGGAGCGGATGGAGAGGGCCAGAGGATGTACTCAATGGAAACATGTTCCCAACAGAAACAAGGAAAGCGGGAAATCAATGTTCCCATCTGCTACCTACAACAGGAAAGGCTAAGTCTCTGCAGGGTTGAGGTCCCTTGCCACCAACACACACACACACACACACACACACACACACACACACACACCCCAATACCATGCTCATGCTATGTAGTCTTGGGATTTGTGAGCACTTTTAAGTCTGAGGAGAATGAATGTACTCATGAAGAAAATCTCCCCCATAAGGAAATGCCCTCAGTGTGGACTAGTGCTGGAGGCATAGACCTTCAGTCGGGAGTCCTGAATTCCTGTCCCAGTGCTGAGTTAGGCAGCTCTATAATCATTCAAGGTCACCTGCCCTCCAGGTGTTCTCTCCCAGTTATGCACTGGAGATCAGAACACCTGTCCTGCCAAGCGCGTGAAAGAGGAGATCAAACGAGAAAGGGCCTCTGAATAGCTGAGCTCCACTTCACAGAGGCACTGGAGTGGTTGCATATTCAGAGAAAATAGTAATGTTTTCCTTGAAAAATAGAACAAATGTGAAGCAACCTTCTGTCACCTCTCAGAACTTTTTTTTAGTACCAGAGAGTTTATCTAAGGTGGATCCCATCAAAGCAAAACAGAAAGGAGGGGTGGGGAGGTCTCCCTAACCGGTAAGCTTAAAGGTTGGATGTTATTGACTCCATTTGGAGAACACGTAGCTAGGGGCTTAATGATACATTTTGACTGATTACACTGGTAACTCTGAAACTTAGTGCAGATTCCCTTTTGTTCTCAAGGAGGCTTTACCTGAATCATTTCTTTGGAGCAAGAAGGCGGAACATCATTACTTTCAGAATGATTCATCAGAGAAGGATAGGAATTGAAAGGGCATTTGACTTTTTCTTCTTTAACTTCTTAAAGAGGAACAAGACTTACTGGAGGGCTAGTCCTTGTCCACCACTGTTCCATAATTCCCTGGGCAACAAACTAGTCCTCAACCTAGATGAAAAAAATGGTGAGAAAAAAAGGAAGGGGAGGAGGAGGAAGAATGAAGGAAGGAGAGAGCAAAGGAAGACTAGTCTTATGAATATAGGACGAGGAAAAATAAAGTGCAGAATTCTTTCAACTCACTGGAATTTCCTTAAAGTGAGAGCAGCTGCATGGGACCTCAGAGTGACAGCCTTGTTTATCGGTGCATACACAGAAAGGTTCAATAGGAATGTCACTTCCATTGGAAGGATATAGAAGAGCCCATGTCATTTCATTTTTGTCAGCATGCTCTCATTCAAATCCATAGTTCACCCTCTCCCCCTGCTATTCTGCCTACTAAGTGATCCCCTTTCACGCTTGCTCTTTCACCTCTTACTAAAAGCCTAGCACTGGGATTGGTGCTGCAGACACAAAGAAAAACAATGTACTGCCTCCTACCCTCAGGGAGATGCTGGTCACTAAGGGAGACGCTAGGACTGTGCTCTGCCACAGTGCAATGGAAGAAGTGCTTAAGGAGAAATTAACAAAGAGCTGGCCAGGCACCGTGGCTCACACCTGTAATCCCTGCACTTTGGGAGGACGAGGTGGGTGGATCACCTGAGGTCAGGAGTTCAAGACCAACCTGGCCAACATGATGAAATCCTGTCTCTACTAAAAATACAAAAAATTAGCTGGGCGTGGTGGCACACACCTGTAATCCCAGCTACTCAGGAGGCTGAGGCAGGAGAATCACGTGAACCCAGGAGGCAGAGATTGCAGTGAGCTGAGATCACGCATTGCACTCCAGCCTGGGCAACAAGAGCGAGACTCCATCTCAGAAAAAAACAAAAAAAACAAAAAAACAAGAAATTAACAAAGAGCAACCAAGTAGCCCAGTGGATGGGGCTTTAACTTAGGGAGCGAGGTAAGGAGTCACAGGAGGGGTCCCCAGTTAGGTTCCCCAAGAGATAGAGACAGATTTGTGTACAAGAGGTGTCCTGGATCAGTGCTTACTTTTAAGAAAGTGAAAGAGACATGACTGGGCAGAGTGAGAGATGGGATTGCCAAAGAGGCCTTGGCTGATCCCACAGGAAGCCAGCTCTGAAGCTGGGATAACCTTTCTGAGCTAACATTAATTGAGACAAGGGAGTCAGGTCATGATAATCTGCATTCTCTACTCCTTAGATGTGGGCAGTCACACAAGGGGGAGGGTCATAACCTCAGGCACAGCTTCTCCCTTGGGCCAAGGACAATTCTGGGAGAGGGATCCACGTATGAGCCTACAGCAGGCAGCACCCCAGTACTGGGGTAATGGACATCCCAGGCCTGAATAGGAGATGGGGCAGAAAACCACAGCATCCCCTACAGGGGGCTTCCTAAAAGGGGAGTGGCCTGAGCTATATCCTGGAGTGTGCAAATACTGACAAGGAGAGAAAAATGTCCTAGGCAGAAAGAACAGCAATGGGACCTTCAAGGAGCATCGGGTCTTTGGAAAACTACCAGAGCTTCAGCATGGCTGCAAGGCAGGGCAAGGGGAGAGGAGTGGGGAGAGATGGGACAGGAGAGTGAGCAGCCAGATGGAAAAGAACTCCACTTGCTGAGCTGAAGGGTCTGGATATCGTCTTGGAAATAAAGGCAAAGCCAGAGAAGGATTTTCAATACTGTTTATAAACTTATTTTCTAATTTCTAATTTATATTCATAATGCTTCAGAGTACAATTAAGTACAAAGGAGAAAATAAAATACACCTATGATCCCATCCCCCAAAGATAGCCATAACATTTGGGTGGTTTCCTTTCTGGTATTTTTCTATTTTCTATTTCATACCTGTGTCTTTACAGAGAGAGAAAGGTTTTCAAACAATCGGGCGGAGATTTTACCATATACTTTGTATGTTGCTTTTCTGGTTTACATCACAAGCACCTTCATGTCATTCCTTTCCAGATCTTTGTCTACAATTCTTACGGTATTTCTAAGATAAATTCCCAAAAAGGAAGACACCAGGTCAAAAGATAGAAACATACTAAGGCTAAGAACACCAATATCAAAGGTTTAAGAGGTAAAGCTGGATACATGGAAATGTATTTTTTTTATTTCCTTTATTTCTTGTTAACTCACCTCTGTCTTAAAGAACAAGGGGAGAAATTCAAGCAAGTAACGGGTGTCCCAGTTCATCGAGGGTCTGTCATGATGGCTTATGAGGTCATGACACAGACCCACAGGGATTGCACAGACATGCTGAGACTAGACAGCCTTGCAAAGATCATGTCAGTAATACCTATGTGCCACATCCAAAACTTGGTCTGTCTTGACCCTCACTCAATTGGAGTATCAGATCTCATGTTTTTCCTTCCCTTTGGAAATGATCTAAAAGTCCAAAGCCTAGCATCAGATGACCTTTAAGGCCCCTTCTCCTCCTGAAATTCTCTGATAGTATCTCTAAGAATGGTCCTCACAAGTGAGCTACATTGTATTAGCAGTGCTTTCAACATCATGCTCCTTCCCCTAAGGCAGACAGAGGGAAGAAGCTATATAAGCCTTCTATTGACATAACAGAAATTGCCCCAAATGTTCTCTCAAATTTATCTTTATTTGTGCTGCTGCCTATAAATTACTTTCTCATGGGATATGGCTTGAATTACAGAAACAATCCACTCCTTCCTCCATTGGTTGCCAGCCCTTCCCCAGGGTCGCGGAACACTTCTTTTTGATCTTCATTCCTAATTTTAATCCAAGTGTTATGTTTTGTTGATAGTCCCTGGAGCCTACATCAGACATAATTCTCTTGCAACAGGAAGTTAGGTTCCGGTAATGTGACCAGCTCTGTTCGTTAGAACCCTTCTGACAACAAGCTCTCTCTACGGTCTTCCTGACATGTGTTTATAATCACTTGGAGTTATCTCTATGGCAGCCTGAGTTGCCTTCCATATGAAGTGATCCTTGGGGTGCTGCTCATTAGGTTAGCCTGCCCCTGGGCTCTGTTGATTTTTCTTAATCTGGCATCTCAGGAGGCAAAATGATCTCATGAAAAGAAAAGCAAATCAGTATCAAAAGGTCTAGATTCTTGGCTTAGTTCTGCCACTAACAATCTAGATGACAGGGGAAAATTTGCTTCCCATCTACCCGTCTCTCTGAGTTGTCATGAGGATAAAACAAAATAATACCCATCAAGACACAAAGCAGCATGCACAGTTGCAAACACGAAGGCGGCATTTTATTGCTGCAATCTTGTTGATAGGAATGGGTGAGAAATAATGTAGTCCATAAAACAAGTGTATTCATTCAAAAAATATTTATTAATCCTACCTGGGTAAACAACAGGCACTTGGAGAACAAAGAAAAATAGGATACAGTCTGTATACACTCAAGGGTTTAGCGATCAGCTGGAAAACAGACTCACCAACAAACACGCAGCAGTGAATAGCGCTGTAATGGACTTATATAATCAATATGGGAGCACAGGGGAGGAAGCAGCTAGCCCTGCCTAGGGAGGTCAACAAAACAACAGGCAACAGGTAATCTTCCAGTAGAATCTTGAAAGATGGAAAAGAAAAGGCCCGGGCAGATAAGTCAGGAAAGAAAACATCACTTATAAAATCTCCACGGCAAGTACAGAAAGCCGAAAGTCCATCAGCATGCAGGAGTGCTGTGTGTGCGTCAGGAAATACGAAGTCTGGAAGCAAGGCCGGAGTCTTGTTCCCCAGCATGGGCTGACACATTTGTCTGCTGGGCAAGATGGAGCCAGTGACATGCTTTAAGCATGGATGTATTAGTTATGGGTCCAGTCACGAAACATACGGCACAATAAAATCAGTAACTTGAGAAGAGTTTACAAAGGAATTATGTTTTAAGGTGTGGGCAGGGTGGGGAAACCACAAAGGGCACTGTTGTCATCCTTAGGCTCGGAAGGGTAAAGAGAGAAACGAGTACTAAAGCTTGCAGGAGAAAAACACATGAAGAAGGCATCCAATGGAAGCAGTCAGCATCAGTTGAGAGATGCAGCCAGCCAGCAGTGACCTCCAGGGAAAACGTTAGGGAGAAAAACACCCCCTCACGGCTCCGATCTTTCCCATCTCACCAATACTCCCCATTGGCCAAACCCAGCCAGAGACCAGAGGGCAAGAGAGCTTTGGAAGAAGGCAGAGTGGTGAAGGATGGGCCTGGAGGGTCAGGGGAAAGCTCCCTAGCACTAGGCAGGTAACACCGGATTACAACATCCACCAGGCAGCAATGCGGAAAAAGGGAGCTGAAGAGAAGGCAGGGGAAATGTAAAGGCATAATCCAGGGTAGAAACGATGGGAATTCGATAAAGCAGTGGTGGTGACAATGAAGGGGTATGACAGACTCAGAGAAGATTTGGAAGACACAATCTAAGGAACTGGGTGGCTACTCACTGGGATCTCCCAAAAGTTCATTCTCATGCAGGAACAGCTTTCCAGGTGATAACTAAAGCAACAAGGAAACAAGATGATTATAGGGATACAGCCTGCCATGGTGGATGTTTGAGACTCACCTTCCCTCAAGCAGCTCTTCTGAGAGGTGGCACCAGTCCTTGGACTTGGAAGCCAAGAGCCTTGTTGAACATCTCAATAGCCATCATCTCAGGAGCAGCATGGCAACTCTAGTGGGTTTCATGGTGGCCCCTAAAAATAAATGTCCACGTCCCAGAACCTGTATATGCGACCTTATTTGGGTAGATGGTTTTTACAGACGTAATTAAGTTAAGGATCTTGAGATGAGATTACCATGGGTTATTGAGGGGGGCCCTAAATCCAGGGGTAAGTGTGCTTATGAGAGACAGAAGAAGAAATGTGGAGCAACAGAGAAGGTCATGTGAAGATGGAGGCTGAGAATAGAATAGTCTCAGGAACACTGGAACCACCAGAATCTTGAAAAGGCAGAAAGAATCCTCCCTTAAACCTTTGGAGAGAGCGTGATTTCAGACTTCCAGTCTCCAAAACGGTGACACAATAAATTTCTGTTGTTTAAGCCATCAGTTCTTGGTAATTTGTTACGGCAGCCCTAGGGAATTAATACAGCAAAAACAGCAACCCCACCCAAAAAAGCATATTCTGAGGGTCTAAGTTCTGGGCTGTAAGTAAAACGAAGCCAAACTTACATTTCATTCATTTTTTTTTCCCCTGTGGCAAACCTGTCTTGTGAGCTGGAGTAGTGCCTGGCTAAAAAGGTCCATGTTTTAGGCTGACTAAAGCCAGATAGCAAAGTTTTGAAATTCCATATTTACATCCCGAGGTTTGTACAGCACTGTGTGGCATTCACAGCACAACCAGGAAAAAACAGTTAAAACGACAGAAAATTTCTGAAGTTCAACAAACACTCGCCACCACCTGCCCCCAAAGCGATCCTGCTAAACCACCAGGTGAAACACTTGCTCCCGTTCAGCGTGCAGCCAGGCACGTGCCTCTGACTTTAGCTGTCCCCGTCACAGGCACAGGTTAGCCCCAGAAGAAAAATGCAAAGACTAAACTTGCTTACTTGAAGTCACGTGTTCTAGACGCTGCAGTTGCCCCCACATAAAATAAAATCTGCTTAAAAGAGAGGTAGTCGTAGATACCTTAAAACACACTTGAAGGTGATTCCAAATATGTTGATATGAACATTGGCTTTGCCAACTAGGCTTTATCCCTTTATGACAAAGAACTTCAGAGACACCCTAGCATATCAGGGTATAAGAGTTTATACCAAGGGTTTTAATTTGTTGCTTGGGTATCTATACTTGAGTGGTGTCTTTGAGCAAACCAGAGAACCCAGTAGAAAGAGCACATTTGATGAGGTGGAACAAAGAGGTGAAGGCTGCCACCTTGGATCTGCCGTATTTAAAATGCATGAGGTTACCAAACATATCTGGAGCTTAGGAGTGAAATTTGAGTGAACAACCCAGGTAATTATTGTTTTCCCCTGTAAAAGCAGAAATTGTTTACATCTTTTTGACGAATTTCTTTCTAAATATCATTATATAGAACCTGATCTCGCTTCTGTATAGCTCAAGGTTTGCTCCGTCTTATCAAAAGCAAGATTTCCCATTTGAATATACCTTGCTTCCAAGTTGCCCATGACCCCACTCGTAGCTCCCAGAGTAGCCCCTTGGTAGTCCAAACCTATAAAGGTAATTCCATCCTCCTTATTAGAGTTGGAGATTGGCCGTGTCACCCAGTTCTGGGCAACGAGATAAGATGGCTGAGAGGCTTCCAGGAAGGAGGTACATTGCTTTTCCGGAAGAAGTACTAGAAACCTCACTCGCACTCTCTGGACACAGATAAGGGAGCACTAGCACTAATGTGCTGGCAACCATTCTATGCCCACAAAGATAGCCAGCCCCAGGAGCAAGTGAACACTGACAGGCAGAGGTAGAGGTAACCTGGGGGCTTATAAGCATCAATAAACCACTGGCCTCTCCTCTCCTGAGCCAACAAGTGTCCTTATCACTTGGAAACTATTTACATTTTCTATGAATTGCCAAGGTAAGCACCCTAACCCATATGAGTTTCTTCTGAAACCACATTACCTGAGACCTCTTCTGGTGAGGATCCTGTCACTGGTTACTTATCATTTCTCAGTGATGAATGAGACTGTGTGCCAAAGCCCCTAGCCCAACACTTAGTACTCACTAGATGCTCAGTAGATATTAGTTCCTGTCACTCTGCCTTGCTTCTCAGCTTTGATCACTTCCTCTCTCATATTCACCATTGCTTCAATGTTCAGTGCACTAATGACCAGGTCCCAGCAGGCCTCCAGATGACTCAATGGTTAGAAGTCTCACTGCCTAGGAGGTACTGGAACCGGGAACTCATGATCCACAAACGCCAGCAAATGAGTGGCCTTGTTTATTAAACTGCTACCATGGCTAGTCACGTCACAGGGTTCTCACTTGTCCCAGGATTAGCATGAACGCCATCACCCAGTAAAATCTGGGTTTCAATCACCCAGAGCCAGTTGAAGATGTTTCACACCTGAGTCATCATTGGCGGTATCAGATGTCACGTGGCAGATGTTCAAAACAGACTAATTAATAAAGAATTCTGATTGCTAGATGATAGTGATAGTACAAGGACAGTGAGACGAGAGTGGGCTCATGGTTTTGCTAACAAAGACCAAGATCGTTGACCAGCAACTTCTCTTGAAAAAGGAGCTGCTGAATTTCCCCACTCCTTCTCCCAAAATGGCCTAAAAGTTCTCGGATTGGGCCCATCAGAAATTGAGGAAGAAAGGAGAGAAGGGGGAAGGAAAGAGAAAGAAGAAAGTTGCATAAAAACAGTTGTGTCTCAGAGTTTCCTAAGCTGCAACACTGCCCTACAATGATCTGTTCTCTAAGGTGTCCTAAGAAATCCTCCCCAAACAGTTGTAGCTTTGTCTTTTTGCTTTTTTGTTTCAAATTCATTCAAATTTGATTGTAAGATAAGTGAATCTTTTGTTTGTTTGTTTATTTTTGAGATGGAGTCTCACTCTGTCGCTCTGTCGCCCAGGCTGGAGTGCAGTGGCTCGATTTCAGCTCACTGCAACCTCTGCCTTCTGGGTTCAAGCGATTCTCCTGCTTCAGCCTCCTGAGAAGCTGGGACTACAGGCATGTGCCACAATGCCCAGCTAGTTTTTGTATTTTTAGTAGAGACGGGGTTTCACTATGTTGGCCAGGCTGGTCCTGAACCCCTGACCTCAGCTGAACCGCCCTCCTGGGCCTCCCAAAGTGTTGGGATTACAGGCGTGGGCCACCGCGCCCTGCCCTGAGATATGTGAACCTTACAGTAACCTCATGAAACACTTGCGGAGACCTTGGGATACTGTGAAAACAAATGCTGACAGTGCTGGCCTGAGAACACTGGCCTGGGTGGACCACTTCCTCCCACCTCACCAGTGACTCACTTAGTGACTCAGTGCTTGTCACGCAGAGATCCACTGGGCCCATCTGCAGCTCACCGTCCTCAGCCTACCTTGAGGAAAACCAGAGATTCACTAGACAAAGTGTTCAAACTGTTTTCCATTCCTCCAGATGTAAGTTATATGCATACAAGGCATTGTCATCTCCCACATGTTAAGGAGCAGTGGAAAGCTGAAGTGGGGAATAGGAGAGTCAGGGTATTGGAGGGGGAATCTTACTTTCACAAAGACGTTAACTGAATGTTACCAGCAAAGCAAAGAAAACCTAGAAATTTCATAAAATAGAAAAGATTCTGATTATTATTTTAACTACCAAAATTTCTAATTTCTTACAGAAATTAGAAAAACAAGAAGGCTGGGGTGGTGGCTCACACGCATAATCCCAACACTTTGGGAGGCCAGGGAAGGAGGATTGCTTGAGCCTGGAGTTTGAGACCAACCAGGGCAACACAGTAAGACCCTTTCTTTACAAAAAATACAAAAATTAACTATGCGTAGTGGTGCATGCCTATAGTCCCAGTTACTGGGGAGGCTGAAGCAGAAGGATCCCTTGAGCCAGGGAATTGGAGGCTGCAGTGAGCCATGATCATGCCACTGTACTCCAGTCTGGGTGAGAGAGAGATCCTGTATCAAAAACAGAAAAAAGAAAAAGAAAAGAAAAACAAAGAAGATCTTAATGTGCCAAAGCAAACTTCTATTTCACATATATTAAATCCCCTTTTTGCCCTAAAAGACTGCAAAATATCTGTAATATTTAAATATTTACACTTTTATTTCTCTCCCATATAATCACCTCAACTTGGGTTCATGCAAGTATGTGAAATCTTCAAACATAATACGAAGCCAGGTTGCTCACAGAAAGGAAACCTATGACAACCTTCATTACTGCACGCCAAAAATGTCAGGCAAATCCACTAATTCATTAGAACCAAGATAAAACCAGCCCAGCCAGCCAGCCAGCACTCAGGAGTTTCCTCTCAAACATGCACGGCTAGCAAAATACTGAGCTTTAAACTCATTTGGAAAATGAGGCTGTAAATTTTTTTTTTTTTTTTTTAAGCAGAGGCTACTTGCTGACGCAGCCTTCCAGTCAAACAGCTAAAACCCAGCCTGTCCTGTTTCCCTTGAGTTCTGAGTTCCAAAGTTCCCTGGTTTCAATACATTTTGTCAGAAATAACTTGAAGGATCTCCTGAACAGGCACCAAAGCTCTTCTAACAAGGCAGTCACTTTAAATTAACATCCTAATTTAAAATAACTAAACCTGATTTTTGTTTATGATCAAAATTTATATTGGAACACCCCCATGGAGGTCAAATCTAACATATTCACTGACAAGACAAGCAGGGAGGGCATATACTGACAACCAAGAATTGGAACAGGATGCCAAAGGCAAGGGTGTTTCTGAAAAGAAAATATTAATTGTTTATTTACATTGCCAATCACTGTGGGTTGAACCTAACCCTTAATTAGGCAAAATAAACCAATGGGTAAGCCCTCCTCTCCCAAAAGATTTTCTTTTTCTGCAAGTTTCTGTTAGAAAGCAGCAACCTAGAGGAAAAAGATCTTTAAAAAGAAAAAAGATTATTTGTGTTCCAAAACCTGGAAACAACCAAAATGTCCTTCAATAGGTAGATGGTGGCTCATCCATACTATGGAATACGACTCAGCAATAAAACGGAATGAACTATTGATATACATAATAACTTGGACAGAATTCAAGGGCATTATGCTGAATTTTATAAAGCTAGTCTCAATGTATCACATACTATACAACACCAACTAGATAGCATTCTCCAGATGACAGAATTATAGACTGGAGAACAGATTAGTGGTTGCCATGGGGCTAGGAATGGTAAGTAGAATATTATTATAAAGGGGTTACCATGAGGGAGATCTCTGTGGTGATTAAAAAGTTCTGCATCTTGTTGCATCTACGCATGCGATAAAATGGCACAGAACTATGCACATGCATTGTACCAATGTCAGCTTCCTGATTCAGATGCAGGACTACAATTATGTAAGATGTGAGCATTGGGAGTAACTGTGTGAAGAGCACACAGGACCACTTCATACTGTTTTTGCTACCATTGCAACTTTTTGCAAATCTATCATTATTCAAATTAAAAAGTCAAGAGAGAGCAAGTAAAAAAGGACGAGGGAGGAAGTAAAAGAAAGAAAGACAAATAAACAACTTGGGATGGATATTGACAACTCCAGAGATGAAAGATGACAGGGAAGATTTGGAGGAAGGGACAGCAGGGTAAATATTAAAGGTTACAGTCAGGCAAGTTGACAACCAGAAACTGTTTGGATTGTAAATTGTAAATGAACTCAGTGGACAGAGAAGGGGAAAGATCATTGAACTGTTACCCCTGAATGACAAGGAAGCACTGTGAGCCCAAGACATGGAGTAAACATGGCAGGAGCAGCTCCAGGAAGGCCTGGTAGGGACAGAAGAAGAAGGGGAGTGGGTGGATCTAGCAGCTGATGTTTCCTAGGATGTGACATGCATCAAATGGGAGAAAGAAGGATGACTGGGGGAAATGTCCGACCTATGAAGAAATACTGAGAAAAAAAGACATGCCATAGAAATCAGTAAGTTAAGGAAGAAGAGGCAAAATTCTTGGGCATGAGCAGAATTACTGAAAAAATAATGATGACATGATAAAAGAATATCACAGGCAGGGAAGTTGGAAGGAGAAAAGAGCTCACTCAGATTTGGAAAGTGACAAAAAAACAAAACAGCTCTTCAGGGAAGAAAAATAATGAGCAGCAAAATACAAAACACAACGACCTCTGGAAAGGTGTTCCCTGCACAGGTCTAGCAACTCAACAACAGACATTCTGAATTTTCCAGATGCATTTAACAAATATCTTTGAAATATCCCAAAACATATCAAGTCTATATAAAGCCTAATTTTCACATCAAAAAAAAACCTCATGATCATAATGAGCACCATTAATGCACAAATTACACAAAGCTTCAGGAAGCCGAAGTGCCACAAGGGAGCAAAGAGCTGATAAGCCAACTTGTGGGCAAACATCTTGAATTCCTCCAGGGCTATGGACCATTAGGATCACCAAACTTTGGTGTTCCTATAGGTGTAAGCAACCAATAATATTAAAACCTTAAAATTAAGGTAGTAATTCTAACATCTTAGAATCTGAGATTTTTATATATTTATTTATTTTGAGACAGGGTCTCACTCTGTGCCAAGGCTGGAGTGCACTGGCGTGATCTTGGCTCACTGCAGCCTCCACCTCCCTGACTCAAGCAATCTACCCACCTCAGCCTACCAAGTAGCTGAGACTACAGACATGTGCCACCATGCACAGCAAATTTTTGTAGATATGGGGTTTTGTCATGTTGCCCAGGCTGGTCTTGAACTCCTGGCCTCAAGGGATTCACCTGCCTCAGCCTCACAAAGTGCTGGGATTAGAGGCATGAGCCACAGCACCCAGCCAGTATCTGAGATTCAGTGTGGGCATAAAGGAATTGTTATCACACAGTGACAGCCCAAGTTCATGGTCTTTACAAGAAATACTGTGAAATCCCCAAGAGGGTAGCCCCTAAATAAAGAGAAGGAATAAAGACAGCTGGCCACTCCTCACAGAGAGAAGTTAAAAAAAAAAAAAAAATCCCCATCAAGCTACCAATGACCTTCTTCACAGAACTGGAAAAAACCACCTTAAACTTCATATGGAACCAAAAGAGAGCCTGCATAGCCAAGACAATCCTGAGCAAAAAGAACAAAGTCGGAGGCATCATGCTACCTGCTTTCAAACTATACTATAATGCTATAGTAATCAAAACAGTATGGTACTGGCACCGAAACAAAGATATAGACCAATGGAACAGAAAAGAGGCCCTGGAGGCAATGCCACACATCTACAACCATCAGATCTTTGACAAACCTAACAAAAACAAGCAATGGGGAAAGGATTCCCTGTTTAATAAATCGTGTTGGGAAAACTGGCTGGCAGTGTGCAGAAGGCAGGAACTGGACCCCTTCCTGATACCTTACACTAAAATTAACTCCAGATGGATTAAAGACTTAAACATAAGACCTAACACCATAAAAACCCTAGAAGAAAACCTAGGCAAAACCTAGGCAAATCCAGGACATAGGCACAGGCAAGGAATTCATGACTAAAACACCAAAAGCACTGGCAACAAAAGCCAAAATAGACAAATGGCATCTAGCTAAACTCCAGGGCTTCTGTACAGCAAAAGAAACAATCATTAGAGTGAACCAGCAACCAACAGAATGGGAAAAATTTTTGCAATCTACCCATCTGACAAAGGGTTAATATCCAGAATCTACAAAGAACTAAAACAGATTTACAAGAAAAAAACAAACCCATTCAAAAGTGGGTGAAGGATATCAACAGACATGTTTCAAAAGAAGACATAAATGAGGCCAACGAACATATGAAAAAATGCTCAGTATCACTGATTATTAGAGAAATACAAATCAAAACCACATTGAGATACCACCTCACGCCAGTTAGAATGGAGATAATTAAAAAACCTGGAGACAACAGATGCTGGAGACGATATGGAGAAATAGGAACACCTTTACACTGTTGGTGGAAGTGTAGACTAGTTCAACCATTGTGGAAGACAGTGTGGCACTTCCTCAAGGACCTAGAAATAGAAATTCCATTTGACCCAGCAATTCCATTACTGGGTATATACCCAAAGGATTATAAATCATTCTACTATAAAGACACATGCACATATATGTTCATAGTGGCACTGTTTATAATAGCAAAGACCTGGTACCAACCCAAAAACCCATTGACAATAGACTGGACAAGGAAAATGTGGCACATATACACCATGGAATGCTATGCAGCCATAAAAAATGATGAGTTTGTTTCCTTTGTAGGGACATGGATGAATCTGAAAACCATAATTCTCAGCAAACTGACACAAGAACAGAAAACCACATGTTCTCACTCACAGGTAGGCGTTGAACAATGAGAACACATGGACACAGGGAGGGGAGCATCACATACTGGGGTCTGTTGGTGGGGGCAAAGGGAGAGACAGCAGTAGGGTGGGGAGGTCGGGGAGGGATAACATGGGGAGAAATGCCAGATGTAGGTAACGGGGTAATGGAGGCAGCAAACCATATTGCCATGTGTGTACCTATGCAACAATCCGGCATGATCTGCACATGTACCCCAGAACCTAAAGTACAATTAAAAAAAAAAATCCCAGTTTCTCTCTCAGCTACTGGGTAAATAGCCATTCAGAATGCTTTGGAAACATTCACTTAAAAATGGGAGAAGAATTGATGTCATCCTGCAAATGTGATTAGACAAGAATTCAGTTATCTCCACTGCCACCAAACCCAACCTCCAAGCTTGGATAAGAAGATAGCAAATATTCTAAAAATTAAGAAACTCAAAGCATATGGTAAATTTTGCAAGACATCATTCCCCAATGAATTATGTTCTTGTGGTAATACAAAAACATCTTATTTTTCTTAGCAGTTGTTTCATGAATGCCTTGCAAAGAAAAGTGTGATTTTTTAGGGGGAATCCTCTGCTAAACCATGGTGAAGGCTGGGCTTTCAGGTCTGTGGGTGGGCTGGTGCTAAGGACTGAGAGAGGTGAGAAGAAGTGAAATTTTTCTGCAAAAGAACCACGGCTGAAGGGGAAGAATGATCTAAAACAGAAAATTTGAGAAGCTACTTGGTGGAAGATTTTAAAGACCCAAAGAACAACAGCTGAGAACAGAACTGTGGAGGGGCTTCTTGTGGTGATTTGGGAAATTAAACTCTGAGCCTTATGAGGTGTAAATCCTCTCTTCAGTCTTCCCAACATAAAATGTTCAGCAGTTTGCCTTCTCACTTTTTTGGAGTGAGTTTTCTTTGAGAGGAAAAACAAAGAAGTATAGAGTCCTGCTTCAAGATTGGCAGAGGGCAAAAATATAGCTGTAGCCGTGACCCTTTTATTAAATATTGATTATTTAATATGAGAAGAACCTGAGGAAAATAAAGCACAAAGGCAGAGGGAGGGGGAGGGAGATGGTGAGATAAGTACCTTCTTCTTTCACTAAAATTTAGAATACATGAGTCACTTACTCTTTCCTGGTTTCCAAACGGGCTCTGTGGAGGCCTGTGAGAGCCTAAGTTTATTACTTGGGTGTCGGCTCATTCATTCCCCCCAACAAACCTCAAGTAGCTTTTAGTATCACAAAGATCATTCTCAGCTCTAATATCTTTTCCCCATCTCAGTATCTCAAAAGCCTCCTCATCCTCCTCAGAAACAAATCTAGGTGTCTTTAAAAAGATAATATGTTACTCTCTTTGTTCGGTTGCTGCTTATTCCTGTGGGATATCATCTGATTATAGTTCTCCTTTCTGCACAATGTTGTGGTTAACTCTTTTACCGAATCACCAGATAATCTCGTTGCCACTGCCTGAAATACTGTTTTTTTCCAGAAGGGTTGGCCGTTGTAGGAAGTGAAAAATTGATGTTGGACCATATATTTATCGCTTTGCATTACACTGTATCACAGAGGTAGACTAGATCTTCATTTTTTTTTTCCTTTATCCCCAATCGAGACTGTAAGTTTCTTTTTATTTCAAAGAGCAAAACAGAATTCAGCACACGCATCTGACAGCAATGGATGGGTAGGTGTCTGTGTTAGTTTTGTCAACATGCACCTCTGTGAGACTGAAGGAGCAGTTTGCAGAGTCCCTTTCCACAGGGAGCCTGGGCAGACTTCACAGGCGGAAACAGGACACATCTTGGAGCAAGAAAGGCCTGTCCTCCAATCCTAGCTCTGCCCTTGCCACTCAACACTCCTGACAAAGTTTCTTAACTGCTTGAAAAGTCATTCAAACAAGAATAAAGTTTTCCTTACAGATAACAGGAACAAAAGTCCAAGGCACACAGTGGAGGCTGAATCCCAGATTCTCCTTTATCCCCAACCACCCAAAAATCAATTGATCAGAAAGAAGTTTTAATGACTCCCTACTTTCCCAGCCAATCTGCTTTCTAGTTCACTTTTCTCAATGCTGTCCACTCTCTGCCATTACTCTGTCCTCTTGTTTTTTCTACACCCTCACCCACACAGTGTATAATTATCCTCCCAGTTTTTGGAAGAAATGGCACTACAATACTTGCTATAATAGCCATGGTTCCTCGAGGTCTCTGAACAACTGGACCCTAGGTTGCTGATGTGATGGGAGGGGAAGAATGGTAGTATCGGCTGTGGTTCAGTGCAGGACTGTGACCCCATCAGGGCAGATGGCTGACTTTTCCCCAGTTAGTAAAGGGGATTTGTATCCTTCATGTTCTCTCCCGCAAAACCTCCAAGATAGTCTTACTAAAATATCCTTCCTCATGCTCTTCCTGCTCAAAAATTTGTGAGCCATCCAACCCACAAATGCCTATTGATCGTTACTGCCAGACTCTCCCTCAGTTGTCAATCAAGATGCTGTCTGCTTTACCGCAGCAATAAAGGACTAGGGCACATGCGCTGCCCACAAGCCTCCTGCCTTGTCAGAAAGCTTTGTTTTCCAGCCTCTCCAGCCTTCTCCTGGACTGTGAAACAGAAGCCACCATTGCAAGAAGCCATCACAAAAGGTTAGAGATAAAGCCACTAGAAACAACCTTTTTTAAAATGCCATCTTGCTTTTCTACAGTCCTTGAACCAGGCTTTTGTGCTAGCACTGTGGTCTCTCTCTGGCCTGTGGCCATTCCTCTCCTCTTCTGTTTTCTTACCAGGTCTGACACTGTTTTGCATCTCCCACAGCTGTGAGCACAGCACTCTGCAAATACTTGGGTTCAATGTAGACATATTGTCTTGATTTGATTTCTCCTAGGATCTCAGTGGCTTTGTCGGCTGAATTCTCAGGCCTTTGTGTCACCTGAGGGGTAGGGCTGCCAGATTTAGCAAATAAAAATATAGGATGCCCAGTTAAAGTTGAATCTCAGATAAACAATGAGTAATTTTACATGTGTCATGCAATATTTAGTGAATATATGAAAACAATTCATTGTTTATCTGAAATTCAAATATAACAGGGCATTCTGTACTTTGGAAACCTTACTGGTGTGTCATCCAAAACCGAGCGAGAGATTAATCTCTATGTTTAGTCAGTGACATCAGGCAACAGAGATGACCTCTGTGTGGCAAAACGCAGATAATTCCTGACTACCAGAGAGAGAAGGAGAAGAGAGAATATGGGAACTCTGGCAACAGCAGATGTGAGTCATCTGTCCGGCAAAAAAGAGGAAGCTTTGCCCCATCCTACTGAGTCAAGGTGGCGAATTGCATTTCAAGGAATGGGCCAAGTCGGGGGGCATGGAGACCTGGAGAGAGGAATCATTGCAAAGCTGTGGCATGCAACAGCTGCTGCCCTTCTAAGAAAGTGAAAGCCCCCACAAGGGTCCCCACCAGCCCTGCCTTGTAAACTTGTTCTAAATCAAGGCTGCATAGACGTGGAAAGTGTGGTCAGGTATGCACCTTGGAAAGTCATCCCTGCCCACTAAGCCACTCCAGTCTGTAGAGCCACAGTCTTGGATATTTTTGGACAACGGGAAAATAAACACCCATGCCCAGAAGTTAGGAGCATCCCCAGGGATTTGGGCAACTCCAATATTATCCGAGAGAGTTGGCAGCGTATTTTCTACCTAGAGAATGAGGGCACTTTTTCCTTTGTAATATGATTTCTTGGCTGGAGAGGAACTATTAGGCACCCTGAGATGCTCTGTAGAAATGCAAGATGATATTGTATTGTATTAATGTCACTTAATGGTAGCTGTCAATGATAGTGATGGAATAAATATGGAAAAGGAAATTACTGTAATTGATTGACAGTCTGGAATCTTCCATATTCGACCTAATGAGAGAAACCTATGAGCAGTAGCTTTCAGTGCAGGCTATTAATGCAAATCATATGCACCGTACTGGCATGCTGAATTATGCAATGCCATGTGAATGTCTAATCCATTTCACCAGGCTTGTCTTTATCCAGAGAAAAAAAATAGTTCGCTGACATGCTGATTAGTATATTAGGAGAGTTTAAGAAGTTTGGTGCTAAAGTGGGTGCCATCGTGGTGTTATTAATTTAGTTCTGAACAAGACAAACAGCTCTGTGCAGCCATCAAAATCACTACATAGGTCTACAAGATAGCTTTGTCAAGAGTGATGGGAATTTACAGAAAAGTCTTGTGATATGTGGAAGGAATTAGCAAATAGATAAGGAGCACATCACTTTTCTAGAAAACCACTGTCAAGGACTTAGTACCCACGCACAACCAGACACATGCCAAGACATCAACCATGCCTGCATAGTTGCTGTCTTGCAGATGTTCAGAAACTTGTGGAAAGTTCTAATGGAATCAAATGTGAAAGGTCAAGGGAATAACAGATACAAATAAGATTTAGATCCTTCCTTAGGGACCCCATGGAGATGTAAAGTACTGGCCAGCCATCATCTTCCAAAACAGCAAAGCACTCCCTATGGGAATATGCTTTATGTGGGAAGAAGTCTTTGCGATAGAAAAGTAAGTTGCCAATTACTCACAAAATACTCATCCCCCAAAGTCACAGCTTTGAGAAGTCCATGGCCCTTACTAAGCTCTTTACACTCTGTACGTATTAATACTTAAAATTTGGACCAATAGATAAGGGAAGTAGAATTCTAACTATGTGCCCCCCAGCTCGTAGGAGTAAGCTCTGACCTGGTTGCTCAGAGGTACCGCAAACGTTCCCAGGTTGGCAAGCATGGGACTGAAAGAAAAAGAGAAGGTATCAACAACTGCAATTTTTACACTAATGGTCTACAGAAAGTTTTAAGTTGGTACACAGATGAACTTTTTTTTTTTTCGAGATGGAGTTTCACTCTTGTTGCCCAGGCTAGAGTGCAATGGTACAATCTCACTCTGTCTCCCAGGTTCAAGCATTGTCCTGCCTTAGAGTCCCAAGTGGCTGGAATTACCGGCACTCACCACCACACTCAGCTAATTTTTGTATTTTAGTAGAAATGAGGTCTCGCCATGTTAACCAGGCTGGTCTTGAACCCCTGACCTCAGGTGATCCACCCACTTTAGCCTCTCAAAATACTGGGATTACAGGCGTGAGCCACCGCACCCAGCCAGAGATGAGCTTTTTATTTAATTCCAAACAAATTTTTTGAACACCTTTTATGTGCCAGGTGCTATGCTAGACCCTGGATATACAAGCACTGCTCTTGCCCTTCTGAAGCTTACATTCTAATGGAAGAGGCAGTAGGAGGTAATAATTACAAGAGGATGTGAAGAGTGTCACAAAAGAGGGAAAAGCACAGTTATATCAGGGGGACTGAAGTAGCCTGGGGATTCGGGAAGGTGTCGTTGAGGAAGCAGTCCCTAAGCCAGGACTCTACAGATACTGGATTTTTTTAATTGACAAATACAGCAAAAACTGTATATTTTTATGGTGTACAACATGACGTTTTAACATATGTATATATTGGCATTCAATGAGCTAAATCAAGCTAATTAACATATCCAATATCTCACATACCTATCATTTGTTGTAATAAGAATATTTAAAATCTATCTTAGCAATTTTCAAGCATATAATACATTATTATTAACTATAGTCACTATGTTGTACAATTAATCTCCTGAGCTTATTCTACCTAAGTAAAATTTTGTATTCTTTGACCAACATCTCCAAAACCCTGGCACATCCACCAGCCCAGCCTCTGCCAGCTGCCATTCTACACTCTACTTCTATGAGTTCAGCTTCCTGAGATTCCACACATAAGTGAGATCATGCAGTATTTGTTTTTCTCTGCCTGGCTTATTTCACTTAGCATAATGTCCTCCAGATCCATTTATTTGTTGCAAATAACAGGATTTCCTTCTTTTTTAATGGCTGAATAATATTCCATTATATGTCAAGTATTTCATTATATGTAGATATCATGTAATATTCTTTATTTATGTGACATACACATATGCATATACATATACATCACATTTTCCTTACCCATTCATCTACGGATGGACACTTGGGTTATTTCCATATCTTAGTTAGCATGAACAGTGCTGCAGTGAACATGGGGGTGCAGAGAGCTCCCTGATGTACTAATTTCATTTCCCTTAGCTGTATACCAAGATGCAGGATTGCTGGATCATATGGTAGTCAAATTTTTAATTTTTTGAGGAAATTTCACACTGTTCTCCATAATGACTATACTAGATAGTGAGGTGCTTTTTCATTTTACTAATCATGTAGTAATACAAATGTGTATTAGGAAAAATATATACTTGACAAACTTATGATTGCATTGTCATTATATATACTGACATAAATTTTCCCTTTTAATTAATTCTGTATTTAAGACATGGTCTCACTCTGCCACCCAGGCTGAGTGCAGTGCTAAGATCAGAGCTCACTGCGACCTTGAACTCCTGGGCTCTAGCAATCCTTTCACCTCAGCCTCTCAAGTAGCTGGGACTACAGGTATGTGCCGCCATGCCTGGCAATTTTTTTTCTTTTCTTTTTTTATTTGTAGAGATGGAGGTCTCACTATGTTTCTCAGGCTGGTTTTGAACTCTTGGACTCAAGCAATCCTCCCACTTTGGCCTCCCAAAGTTCTGTAACTACAGGCGTGAGCCCCTGTGCCCAGCCAAATTTTCCGTTTTTAAATAAACCGACTTAATTTTAAAAGTGAGTTGTCAAAATATTAAGCAAATAACAGCGCAATTAGTCCTCACATATACTGCAGACTGTGAATTTGGTGGTGAGTGACGTTTGGGAAGCCTGTATGAGGGAGAGGTAGCAGGGAGGTGAGGAGGGGCTGCCCCAGGATGGGGCCCTGCGGAGAGCGTTCAAACAACAAAACTAAGACAGAGAAAGTCGACTCAGAAAGTTCCTCCATGAGTTCTCACGTATATTGGATTCTTCATTCACCATTACCAGCACCCCCCCACCCCCGGTGTAACGTAGTCTCATCGAATTTTCTATAGACTAATTGAGGCCCCTATGAGGTTAACGAAAACCCTAAAGGTCACCCAGCAAGTAGCAGTGCAAAAGAGAATTAACGACACACACGGCCGCCCTCGCGCAGTCGAGAACATCCGTCCGCGTCTCTCTCACCTCCGAAGTTCCAAGGGTGCCGCAGAATGGAAAATGAAACTTTCTGTAAAGCAAACTGAGTAAGATAGAGGACTTCGGAGGAAAAAATAAGGGCTGTGGCTGGCTTGAAAAACATGACATTGTTTTTATTACCAATGTACTTTGAGATGACCCAATTTGAAGGTGTTTGAGGACGCTTGCTGAATGTATGTTCTGTCTCTTTTCCTCTTTCCAAATAAGGCTACATTCACAGGTACTTGGGACTTCGTCAGCTCATGATGGGGCAGACACATTTCAAACCACAGTACAGAATACAGAATGTGGATTTCATTCTACATGTAATCTCTTGTAGAATTTTAAGCAGGTGAGTGATATGATCTGATTTCTGCTTTTAAAAGGTCACTCAGGTTGCTGTGTGGAGAATGGATTATTAGGGCCAAGACCACAGGAAGGGACACCGTTAGTGCAAAAATTCAGGCAGGAGATGCTGGTGACTTGGAGGACGGTGTTCTGAGAACCGTGACCAGCTATGTGAAGCACTTAGGCAGCTGGGGTCTCTCAAAGAACTGAACCAGGAAATGAGCTAACACTCAATCCAGAGAACTCCCAGTCCCTAAAAAGCCAGTTGGCCACACTGGAGAGTCCACATCCTACCTAGCACAATCTCCAGCTCTTGCAAAGACAAGAAAGGGCAAATCCCTGGAACGATGATGATGATAAGATGGAACTTCTCAACATCGACTTTGTAGTTGGGTTTTCCACCTGGCTCCCAATTATCCAGATAACTTATTAAAAGGCAATGTGTCATCCAGTAGTTTCTCTACACCGTAGGGAAGATAGTTCCATTTCCCAGTCTCCACCATCGTAGGGGTAATGAGCTCCATAAGCCTATCCCTGCTATATGAAGAGGAGGAAAGGATGTTCAACCCAAAGCTCTTCCAGGAATCTACACTGTCTGCATGGGTTCCTCAGTCTGGGAAGGTCACTCGTGTTCAGTCCATTGCCCTGACTGGTACTTCCTCAGCCCTGCCACCATGGTTCAACCAATCCCTTCTTTGTCCCTGCCCTACCTCTTGCCCCGCCTCTTTCCTTCCATCTCTCTCTGACCCCCAGGGCTTTCCTAGGCTTCCAGCTTCAGAGTTACTGATTCACTCACTCACCCAACATTTACATGAGATCACCTACCGTGCGCCAGGCTCTGCTCTAGATCCTAAGCATCCGGACACCATGCTTGTGCTCACAAAGCTTGTATTCTAGTCAGAAGAGACAAGCAAATAGGAGAATCAGTTCGGCCAGGTGTGATGGTTCATGCCTGTAATCCTAGTACTTTGGGAGGCCAAGGTTGGTGGATCACTTGAGGTCAGGAGTTCGAGACCAGCCTGGCCAACATGGAGAAAACCCATCTCTACTAAAAATACAAAAATTAGCCAGGCATGGTGGCAGGTGCCTATAATCCCAGCTACTCATGGAGCTGAGGCAGGAGAATTGCTCAAACCCAGGAGGCAGAGATTGCAGTGAGCTGAGATCACTCCACTTCACTCCAGCCTGGGTGGAAGAGTGAAACTCTATCACAAAAAAAAAAAAAAAAAAAAAGAAGAATCCATTTAAAAACATCAAATAGTGATAGCGCTCTCTATGCAGGAGTATTTAAAAACACACTTCTCTCTGAGAAGATCACGTTTGTCAGGCTCTATACCATGTGAAGAGTAAGTGAACAGCAGTCCAGGTAGACGAATAGTTCGTGTAAAGGCCCTGGGGCAGAGTGAAAGGGAAGGTTCATGGAGCTGAATGCAGGCCAGTGTGCAGTAATTCTCAATGGGGCTGTCAGTGACAACATGATAGGGGGCTGTCCCTGCACTTGGGGATTTCTAGCATCCCTGGCCTCCCTCCCACTAAATGCTGGTCAAGCCCCCAGTCCTAACTGCTATAAATTATCTGACACACACGCTTTTTCCAGTGGCATTTGAGCAGCTGTAATGCTGCCTCAGTCAAGAAGCGCAGCAGGCAGGAATGAGCACAGTTCAACGGGGACAAAGAGGAAGGTAGGCCTGTTTCACCCCAGCCTTTGTAGGCAGGCGTGTTATTTTCCCAGGACTACTGTGACGAAGTGCCACAAATTGAGTGGCTGAGATAACACAAGTTTGTTAACTCACAATTCTGCAGACTGGAAGTCTAAAATCAAGGTGTCAGCATTGCTAGTTCCCTCTGAGGGCTGCAAAGGAGGCTGTATCCCATACCTTTTTCTAACTTCTCGTGGGCTCAAGCATTTTGCTTTGTAGACGCTGCTCTACATCATCTTCTCTCTGTATGTGCCTGTCTCTGTGTCTAAATTGCCATTTTTCATAAGGGCATCAGTCATGTTGGTTTAGGGCCCACGTACCGACCCCATCTTAACTTAATCATCTGCGAAGAACCTATTTCCAAATAAGGCCACATTCACAGGCACTTGGGACTTCAGTATCTTTTGGGAGAGACACAGTTCAACCCCTAATACAGGATATGGAATTTGAATTTTATTTTCAATGTAATCTCTTGGAGAATTTTAAGCAGGTGAGTGATACGATCTGATTTCTGCTTTTAAACGGTCGCTGGGGTTGCTGTGTGGAGAATGGATTATTGGTGGCAAGACCAGAAGCAGGGATGCCAATTAATGCAAAAACTCAGGCAGCAGATGCTGGTGGCTTGGAAGAAGGTGTCGTGATAACTGTGGTTCAGGTATATGCAGCACTTAGACAGCTGGGGCCTCTCAGAAAACTGAACTAGGAAGTGGGCTAACACATCCAATGCTCAGCATGGCAAAGCTGTCTGGGGACAGACCACCAAAATACAAACTGTGGGACCTGAAGGCAACCAGCCTTCAGGTAGAGACCAGAATATGACCTAGACAGGTTTCTGAGTACAGACGGCAGAATGAAGAGATCTTCCAAGTGCCCTTCCAGCTGCAGGAGTATATAGTGCTAACAGCATCCACACTGTAAGTCAAGACAAGAATCTGCCTCTGCCATGTTGAGCAACTTAGGCCGAGAGAGGGCAATGGCCTCGTCACCTCACCCTCACTCCATCCCTTTCTCCAGCTGACAACGGCATACGCCAGGGCCGCACACTGCCACTTCCTTTTCGAGCTGTACCAATACACATCCCTTCCAATCAATTAATATTTCCCTCTCAGTGAACAAGAACAAGTTAACATGCTGACAGTGTGGGCTACCTTCCAGGGTTTGTCTGCTGACAGATTAAAAAGTATGTCAACATGGCTTGATACTAACAAACATTGCAAAGCGGGAGCCTTTGTTTGTTTTGTTTTATTTTGTTTTGTTTTGTTTTCCTGGTTCATTGGTAATGCTGGTGAACCCACACCTGCATTCATGCAAAGGTAGACTGACCAGGTGATGTCAGCCCAGCCAAGACCTCGGTATGCGAAAGTGCTGATGAATTGCAACAGCCAGTCAGTTGCTCACTCCTGCTGGATGAATCAGCCAGGAGAAGGTTCACCAGTGAGTAGGTGCACAGCTTCTTTATTATGCAATTGGAGGGGATGACATGGCTGTCATAAGATGCACTTTTAAGTGGCTGAGTTTTCAATATTAAAGGTGAAAGGTGGCAACAGGAGAAGCTTTTTTGCAACTTTTCGAGAAAAGTTTTTTTTTTTTTAAAGTGTCTTTTAATATTTTAAATAAAGCACTAACTCTGAATGTTTTCTCACTCTCCAACCTCTCTGGCTACCTGCTCACAAAGAGTGATTAAGGGCTGTCTGACACCCAAGGTCACTGGACTGGCGGGAATGCAAACTCTCTCGGAAGAGCAGGGTTTGCCAGTGACGGCCCACTGCTCGGTTCCATTCCACCATCTACTTCTGCACAGTGCCTGATCAAAGCCTGGCTTTCATGTTTTTAAATGGTTAAAAAAAATTTTTAAAGCCATATTTCATAACACACGACTCACATTTCATCACACGCGAAAATTAAAGCTACACTTAATGCAAGTTTCAACATCCATAAAGAGAGGTGTACTGAAATATGGCCATGCCCATTTGTTTCCGTATTATCTATGAGGGCTTTCATGAAACAACAGCAAGGCTGAATACTTTTTCAGAGACTGTGTGGCCTAAAAAGTCTAAAATGTTGCCTGTGTGATTCTTTAGAGAAAAATTTTGACGACTCCTACTATAGAGATTGAGGAAGAAGCATACTGGATCCTGCTACGTGGTCTCTATGCCATTTTCTTTTCTTTTCTTTTTTCCTGAGACAGAGTCTCGCTCTGTCACCCAGAGTGGAGTGCAGTGGCATGATCTCAGCTCCCTGCAACCTCCACCTCCCGGATTCAAGCAATTCTCCCTGCCTCAGCCTCCCGAATAGCTGGGATTACAGGCGTGTGCCACCACACTGGGTAATTTTTGTATATTTAGTAGAGACAGGATTTCACCATGTTGGCCAGGCTGGTCTCAAACTCCTGACCTCAGGTGATCCACCTGCCTTGTCCTCCCAAAGTGCTGGGATTACAGGCATGAGCTACTGTGACGGCCTCTATGCATGTTCAATTATTCTCCTAACTCTTTTAGATTACTTTTATTAATTTAAAAATCTGTATGAAGCTCCTACTAGGCAGGAAACATGCTGGGTCCTGGAGGTACAACTGAGAACAGTTAGGGACAGCCCCTGCTCTCAGAGCTGAAAGTCCAGGGGAAGAACAGGTGTTAATCACACCATGCAAATGCGACGTACCAAAAAAAAGATAACCTTGGCAAGTGTTCAGACAGGAGGTCCATAGAGCTATAAAAGCACAAAGTAGGTGAATTGACCTCCTGTTCTGGAATATCAAGAAAGATATGCCAAGGGATAGATTAATGATTATTTGGAATTTATAGGAAACGTTGATGTTAGCAAGGGAAGAGGGAAGAGAATGAGTATTTCAGTTTATTTTGGGGTATGTGTGTGTTTGTTTTTTCTTTTTTGTTTTTTGAGACAGTTTTGCTCTTGTTGCCCAGGCTGGAGTGCAGTGGCACAATCCCAGCTCACTGCAACCTCCGCCTCCTGAATTCAAGCTATTCTTCTGCCTCAGCCTCCCAAGTAGCTGGGACTACAGGCATGCACCACCACGTCCTGCTAATTTTTTTTTTTTTTTAATTTAGTAGAGATGGGGTTTCACCATGTTGGTCAGGCTGGTCTCAAACTCCTGACTTCAGGTGATCCACCCGCCTCAGCCTCCCAAACTGCTGTGGTTACAGGCGTGAACCACAGTGCCCGGGTGTGTATTTCAATTTCTTGGCCATATCCTTCTTACTTTCTTCCAGTCCTTACTGTACTGGAATGGGGTGAAGCACAGAAAAGGAGGGGAGCGAGGACAAGGCAAAGGTGGAGGGTTGGGTAGGATGCAAGCTATGCAGATACGGTCTTTGCCCTAAGGACAGTGGGGAGTTGTGCAACACGTTGTCAGCAGCACTATTCCATTAGCAAAACTCTGGAAGCAACCAAAAGACCAGAGGAGAACAGATAAATAAAAACTGGTATAGTCACACAATGGAGTATTAAAAAGCAGTGAAAGCAAATCCACTACAACCACATGCAACAACATGGATGAGTCTTAGCAACATGTTATTAAATAAACAAAGTAGGTCCCAGCAGATAACACACAATACGATCAACTTTGCATAAAGTTAAAGGTAACTAAAATTTAACAAGACGTATTTTAGGAATATATGAATGTAATAAAACCATATCTCGATAAAGCAGGGAAATTGCCAAATACAAGGCTTAGAATCATGAGTTGGCAGTGTTAGGGGATGGGGCACGGCACTCAGGTAGATAAACATTGTGAATGTTCCATTTCTTGTGGGCAATATGTTCATAGGTATTTATTACATTAAAAATTCAATGCCAGACACTGTGCCTCAGGCCTGTGATCCTAGCACTTTGGGAGGCCTAGGCGGGTGGATCCCCTGAGATCAGGAGTTTGAGACCAGCCTGGCCAACATGGTGAAATCTCGTCTCTACTAAAAATACAAAGAAATTAGCCAGGCATGGTGACAGGCACCTGCAGTCTCAGCTAGTTGGGAGGCTGAGGCAGGAGAATTGCTTGAACCTGGGGGAGGGAGGTTGCAGTGAGCAAAGATTGCACCCCTTTACTCCAGCCTGGGCGTAAGAGTGAAACTCTGCCTCACAAAATTCAGTGGCTCACACTTGCATTATAATACCAGGACTTTGGGGAGCCGGGGCAGGAGGATTGCTTGAGCCCAGACCGCAGTGAGTTATGACTGCACCACTGTACTCTGCCTTGGGCATCAGAGCAAGACCCTATCTCCTTAAGAAAAAATTAAAAATAGCCGGGCACGGTGGCTCATGCCTGTAGTCCCAGCTACTCAGGAGGTTGAAGTGGGAGGATCGCTTGAGCCCAGGAGTTCTGGGCTGTACTGTGCTATGCTGACTGGGTGTCCGCACTAAGTTTGGCATAAATATGGTGATCTCCCAGGAGCAGGTGATCACCAGGTTGCCTAAGGAGGGGTGAACCGGCCCAGGTCGGAAACGGAGCAGGTCAAAACTCCCGTGCTGATCAGTAGTGGGATTGTGCCTGTGAATAGCCACTGCACTCCAGCCTGGGCAATATAGTGAGATCCCATCTCCAAAAAAAACATAAAAATAAAAATAAAAATAGCCATGAGCCTGATGTAACTATTATGCATTGTTATGCCTGTATCAAAATACCTCATACACCTCATAAATATATACCTCTACTACGTATTCACAAAAATGAAAAATAAAAAAATGAAAACAAAACAAAATAGCCATGAGAAGTTATGTCCATTTATAACAGAGGGTGGCATGTTCAACATGCTCATTTCCAGTTCAACGTGATCTCTCTGGCTGAATTCTGGAGAATTCTTTGGAATGGGGCAAGAGTGGAAGCACGTAGCCGAGTGAAGAGGCTACTGTAAAGGTACAGCCAGAGATGAGGGAGGCTCAGACCTGGGGAAAGGTGGCAGAGGCGGAGAGAATCGTATCTTTGCTCAGACTGACTTGCTGCCCATGTTTACATTTGAGGCATCAGTATTGAAGAAACAGCAACTGAACACTCTATTAAGTAGATGCTAGGAAATAAAATGGAATCGGGTGGGAGCTAAATGATGAGAACTTATGAACATAAAGACGGGAACAGCAGACGCTGGGGTCTAGTTGAGGAGGGGAGGGTGGGAGGAGGGAGAGGAGAAGAAAAGATGACTACTGGGTACTGGGCTTAAAAACTGGATGATGAAATAATATGTACAACAAACCCCCATGACACATGTTTATCTAAGTAACACACCTTTACATACGCCCCCACACATAAAATAAAAATTAAATTAAAAAAAGGAAATTAATCAGGACAGTGTTTTTGGCAACAGATTTCCAAGTCATCTCATTAGAGAAGGTGTTATCAGGTGAATCAACATAGACTCCATCTGAATGATGATTTGGGAACCATCTGAGCATGATCAGCCCGGGTAGCTAGCATAAGAGAGCTCCAGAAAACCCTTCTTATCTCCTGGGAAAATGAGAGAAAAATCACAACAAAACTATACCTGGACAATGTCACCCAGCCGCCCAGGGAGGTTTTCTCCCTCCCTTTCACTGCACCTGTCTTCTACCTCCACAATGACGACTTCTCTGAAGTAACAACTCTGGGAAACTGATTTCCCAACGGTCATGTTTAGTTTGGCTGACTGCTCACTGGTGACTGCAGTTTCAGGTACAAGGCTAAAGTCCAGCAAAGGCGAGTGATGATTCTGCCACCCATTCTCTCGGGAAGGCTGGGAGTTATTCATGGGTGGCCACCATCTTCTCTTCACTAGGCATCTGGTGGAATGCCAGAAGGAACTCGTTTTAGGCCTTCCGGGTTCAGGCTGCTTGGTCTCTTACTGCTTCTCTATCATGAGGCTGCCCAGTGAAGTGAAGCTTAGGATCTGGGGCTCTTAGCTCCACCCTGACTAGCTAAGGGACCTGGGGGCAGGGTGGGGTGGGCCATGGACCTGTGAATCTGTGACAACACAGATGAAGGCACTCTGCAGATGTTACTCACCATCCCCAGGAAACAGTCTCTACCCTGTCACCCCTCCTTTCTACCGTGGGTGCTGCTGCGTTTCTCTGCGTCAGGGTCAAATGGTCCGAAATAACTTTGACTTCTCTCCCAACAGGTCTAATTTTCCCCATAGACGCAGGACAGGAGAACAAGGGCAGAAGCTGACTGATGCTGTTCTCAGCAGTCATAGATCTTTCGTCCACCCTGGTGGGCAGGCTTTAACCTCACAGTGCCCAATGGCTTCTCTTCCTTTCCTCTTCGGCTCTCTCTCTCTTTTTTTTTTTAATCTGGTTGCTTGTTGGTTATTATACTTGCAAAACAAACAGTTGGGAAAAGAATAAGAAGAGGAAGGGGAAGGGGAAGGGGAAGAAGAATGCAGTTGCTTTCTACCTTCTAACATCTTCAGGCCAGATTGAGTAAAATGACATTGTAAGAATACAGAAGCAGAAAGAGAAGAAAAGGAAGAAAGGGCCAACCACCCTTTCCTCTATCACAGCCCATCTCCTGAGTCAACAAGTCTCCTTGTCTTCCTCCTGTACCCTTCCCCAAGAAATAACAATGCATGACATTATTTACAAAATGAGTTTCACAGTTCCACGTTTTGAAGGCTTTCAAGCGAGTTTTCTAACTCTGGGGATATTAGATAAGAATCTGCCCGTCAAATGATATGAATAATAATAATGATAATCTTTTACAAGGGCTGTGAACGCCCTAAAGAAGAACAGATTTTTAATTCTGAGAAATCCAGAGGGTGCTTCTCTCAGACAGCCTCACACCGGGGAGGGCAATGGCGCTGGGAGTTGGGGTTGGGGGGTGGGGCGGGATGCTCACTTAGGAGTGTTCTGAGCACGTGTTCACATGCCCCGTGGACTCAGGAATTATGTACTCCGGCAACCCTGACGAGATCACAGTTCATTCATTTACATTGCATATTGAACAGATTTGCCCCAAGTAACGGATCAACATATTTACATGGATTATGAGTCATAGCCCCGAAGAACTGGAAAAGGTCTAGAAATCACCTAACCCAACTTGCTCATGTTACAGGAAAGGAAACTGAGGCCCAGAGACCCCAAGATACTGGCCCAGTCACACTTTGTGGCGGGGCTGGGGCTCAGATATTGCTTTCCAAGCATCCAGTGTCTCTGAACTTTAGTGGAATTATTCTGTTATCTTACAGCAGACAGAAAAGCAACGAGGAAAACAAGATGGAGAAAAAAGAAATTGAAACAGGGAGAAAAGGATGGAAGAGATAGTGACAGAAATTATAGGAGAGACCATCTGCCCCAGCCATCTCTATCTTTCTCTGTATCTGCTTGATCTCATTCTTTTCCGTAACAAGTCTCTACCCCGTCTCCCACAGGCTGGCTCCTGAAACAGCGCAGCGTTATTGAGTTTATTCCAAATACAGTTGATCCTCGAACAAAACGGGTTAAGTCCACTTATTCATGGATTTTTCTTTTCTGCCTCTGCCACCTCTGAGACAACAAAGCCAGTCCCTCCTCTCCCTCCTCCTCCTCGACCAATTCAACCTGAAGACAAGGAGGGTGAAGATCTTTATGATGATCCACTTCCATTTCATGAAGAGTAAACATATTTTATCTTCCTATGATTTTCTTTCTTTTTTCTTTCTTCCTTTTTATTTTTTTTTTGAGATGGAGTCTCAAATAGGTACATTTGTGGAGTACATTTTGGAGGCGGGAGACAGGTACCCAGGCTGGAGTGCAGTGGTGCCATCTCAGCTCACTGCAAACTCTGCCTCCTGAGTTCAAGTGATTCTCCTGCCTCAGCCTCTCAAGTAGCTGGGATTACAGGCATGCAGCACCATGCCCAGCTAATTTTTGTATTTTTAGTAAAGACGGGGCTTCACCATATTGCTCAGGCTGGTCTCGAACTCCTGATCTCAGGTGATCCACCCGCCTCGGCCTCCCAGAGTGCTGAGATTACAGGCATGAGCCACTGTGCCTGGCCTCTATGATTTTCCTAATGACATTTTTTTCTCTAGCTAACTTTATTGTAAGAATACAGTATATATGGCTGGGTGCAGTGGCTCATACCTGTAATCCCAGCACTTTGGGAAGCCAACATGGCAAAATCCCATCTCTACTAAAAAAACAAATACAAAAATTATCTGGGCGTGGTGGCAGGTACCTGTAATTCCACCTACTTGGGAGGCTGAGGTAGGAAAATCACTTAAACCCAGGAGGCAGAGGTTGCAGTGAGCTGAGATCGCGCTATGGCATTCCAGCCTAGGCAACAGAACAAGACTCCGTCTCAAAAAAAAAAAAAAAAGAAAACGGTGTATAATACATATAACATACAAAATATGTGTTAACCAACTGTTCTTATTATCCCTAACATTTCTGGTCAAGAGTAGGGTATTAGTAGTTAAATTTGGGGGAGATCAGATTTTCTGCTACACAGGGGGTCAGCACCCCTAACCCCCTAGTTGTTCAAGTCAACTGCACTTTTGAAGAGGGCCTGCAAATGAGCAGAACATTAGTGGGGCTCAGAAGAGTCAGAACAAAATTTTCAGTATCTTTGTACCATGCCCACCCAGGCCCACTCCCCGACCACTGCCAGTGAAGACATGAGACCTGATCATTTAAGCCTAAAAGTGCAGCTCACAACCATCATCTGGCACTGTCAAAAAGACAGAGTCGTGGCCAGGCGTTGTGGCTCACACATGTAATCCCAGAGGTTTGGGAGGCTGAGGCAGGAGGACTGCTTGAGGCCAGGAGTTCAAGACCAGCCTAGATAACATAACGAGATCCCCATCCATACAAAAAGTTTAAAAATTAGCCAGTTGTCGTAGTACGTGCCTGTAGTCCCACCTACTCAGGAGGCTGAGGTGGAAGGATCATGTGAGCTCAGGAGTTAGAGGTTACAGAGAGCTATGATCCCGCCACTGCACTCCAGCCTGGGCCACAGAGCAAAACCCTGTCTCAATAAACGAATACATAAATAGACTCTTGGGTGCCACCTCAAACCTAAGGGATTAGAATGTGCCTGTTAGTTAACAAGATGCCTAGATGACTCATGCACACTGAAGTGTGAAGCAATGATGGGGAGGTCATTAGCAATGGCTCTTCACCTACATGCCTCTTTCAGCCACAAACTTGCTTCCAGGCCCTGGGAAGAAGACAGGTCAGAGATTTCAAAGATTGAGTAAAATGTACAGTGTGAAAGAAAGAAAGAAAGAAAAAGAGAGACAGAAAGAGAGAGAGAGAGAGAGAGAGAGAGAAAGAAAGAAAGAAAGAAAGAAAGAAAGAAAGAAAGAAAGAAAGAAAGAAAGAAAGAAAGAAAGAAAAGAAAAGAAAGAAAGAAAGAAAGGAAAGAAAGAAAGAAGGAGAGAAAGAAAGAAGTATCATAAGACAGGTCAGAGATTTCAAAGATTGGGTAAAATGTATAGTGTGAAAGAAAGAAAGAGAAAGAGTAAAATGTACAGTGTGGAAAAAAAAAGAAAAGGAAGGAAGGAAGGAAGGAAGGAAGGAAGGAAGGAAGGAAGGAAGGAAGGATCACACATATCACCTTGAATAAATAAAAGGAAAAAAAAAAGAAAGAAAGGTACAGTTTTAACATGCTAAAATCCAGCTGGGCATGGTGGCTCACACCTGTAATCCCAGCACTTTGGAAGGCCGAGGTGGGTGGATCATTTGAAATCAGGAGTTTGAGACCAGCCTGGACAACATGGTGAAACCCTGCCTCTACTAAAAAAACAAAAATTAGCCAGGCATACTGGTAGGCGCCTGTAGTCCCAGCTACTTGGGACACTGAGGCAGGAAAATCACTTGAACCTGTGAGGGGAGGCTACAGTGAGCTGAGATCATGCCACTGCACTCCAGCCTGGGCAATGGAGCGAGACTCCATCTCAAAAAAAAAAAACAAACCCCAGCTAAAATCCATCTTGGGATATACGTCAGGAACAGAACAGAGAAATCCACTAAAAATAGGTTGCTCCATAGCACTCCAGTGTGGCCTGGCCTTTCTTCTTCAGGCCAGTTGTCATCCTGCGACAAAGTCCCTAGAATCCCTATGATAGGTGGGGTTTTGCAGAATCTGAAGGGAAGCAAATTTCCAGTATTTCCAGCCACTCCTGAATCAGAAAAATATAAAGAGCAGAAAAGATTTAAATATCTAGAACTTGCCCGATTATGAGGCATAGCTAATCTCCCTCCATCCCTGGCTAGAAAAGGGAAACTGGGGTCGGGTGCAGCAGGAAGATGTGGCTAGTCCTGCTGCTTCAAAGAGGCAATTTTGTAGCCAGGTTTTTCTAATGAGCAGCGTGGTGGCAAAATCACAATAAAAAATTAACAAGAGAAAATTTTCAGGTGTCAGTTCCAATTAGGGAGTAACAGACAAAGAATAAAAAGCATCATATGGAAAACCAGTTCCCACATTGAAGCTGGTAAGAGAATATTGACTTATATCCCTATTTCCCAAGTGCCACGTCATCCCATGCATCACATTGACACTGATGAGGATTTCTTGTTACATAATCCCTTTGCCAACATCAGGAAATAGCCCTGCCCTTTTATCTAAACAGATGTGATCTTGAGAGTTACCCTCCTTACAAATCTCCAGTTAGGCTGCTCAAAATAAGATTCCTGAAAGGGGCGAGAAGAGGAGAAAAGTACACATCAACATAGAATGAGTAAGCTCAAAAAAAAAAAAAAAAGACAGAGCAAATTCTACAATGTGCATCCTATGAATAGGCACTGCCAATATGTGATGTATATAAAGCATTCTGCGCCCTTCACAGGTTTTACGTAATCTGCAGATTTTGCCAATCATGTTCGTATTTATAGCCACATGCAACTCTTCGTGACACAAAAGCTAAAACAAAGGCCAAAACTTCTACCCTGGAGAATCTGAATCCGGTTGCTTTCTACCTTCTGTACACACACACACACACACACACACACACACACACACGCCATCACCATAATGCAACTCTCCTGTGCCCATCACAGCTATGTGACATCACATTGTTATTCACCGAAGAACTCCGCGCAAAGGTCTCAGCCACCAAGAATGAAAGAAAGCCTCACTCCCACATCGGATTGCCCTTGTCATATGGAGAGAAGATGTGCAACTTGGCTTCTGAATTGGAAATGCTCAGGGAAAAAAAAAAGACTTCAGGATCTCAGCAAAACTCCAACGTTACCATCTCACTCGTTCAACATGCTCTTAAAGTAACACACGTGTGTACACTTTCATGCCCCCATATGCTTCCTAGGCCTTCAAAAGATATTTTTCTCTATTTTTATTGAACTTTGAATCCAGCTCTGCAACAAGGAAAGTCTGAGACTGTTCCAATCTGCTTCATCTTTGAGCTGGCTCTGGGCAAGACAAGTAAATTGTAGTTCAGTTTCGTCCTGCTATAAAAATCAGCAAACCTGAGCTCTGTTTTCCTCTTGTCATGGGTAGGTTGTTCATAGCCAGGACCCAGTCCAAATAACTTGAGATATTTTGCCTCTTCAGAAAAAGTTGGGGGGACACAGAGGGAAAAAAATCCTTTAAATCAGTCATAAGCCCTCTGAAATGAAAGGCGCAATGAGGAAGGGAGTGTTTGGCTCACTGCCATCTTGCAAATGTGTTTTCAAAACCAATTACGATGCAGTGAGCAAGCAGTATATCTGTTCTCGCTCCAGAATCCGTAGACCAATCAGCGGGGTGGGGCTTTCTTGGACTCTCTGGTTTTTGGGACTGGGGGGACAGTTCTCAGTGGAAGCCTCTTGATAGAAGAAAGGATTTCTTTCTCAAAAGGACATCTTTTATTCCCCCATCTGTTTCCTCTCACAGTACAATTTGGGGTCAACTCGGGTCTTACAACATCTCAAAGGATAATTTGGCACTTTCTTTCCATACATGTGAATATGTCGACTGCAAAGGGCTGACTTTTACTGCCTCTTTGGCCACAGAGAAGTACTAGGTGAAGGGAACACTCCCCAACTCGCCTCTATCTGAGGATATGTTATCAATAGACAGGGGGTGAATGACTTTTGAAGGGCAAAAGAAGGACGCTCCCAAAGGAAAGAGTGGTAACTGATTTTGTTTTCAAAAACTGCAAATCCCTGTATCTGCTTAAAGCAAATGAGGCATTAACGCTGCAAAGACCATTGTTCCTCTCAAGCACAGTTTCCCCAAGTGGAGGAAGATTGAACAGCCTTTGGCATGGTCACTGTGTCTTTTCAAACGGTGAGGTTTGTCTTCTCAAGTTCAAACTACTGGGACACAGCATGGAGTTGGTGGACACTCAGTGACAAATGGCTTAAAACTTTTATAGGAATCCAAGAAAAAAGGAGGAGAAAGCAAAAACAAAGATACTTTGTGTGTGTGTATGTGAGATACTGTTTCACTCTGTCACCCAGGCTGGAGTGCAGTGGCACAATCTCCGCTCACTGCAACCTCCCCCTCCTAGGTTCAAAGTAGCTGGGATTACAGCATACACCACAACACCCAGCTAATTTTTGTATTTTTAGTAGAGACAGGGTTTCGCCATGTTGGCCAGGCTGGTCTAGAATGCCTGGCCTCAAGTGATCTGCCCACTTTGGACTCCCAAAGTGCTGGAATTACAGGCATAAACCACTGCACCCAGCCAACAAAGAGATTTTTAATTCTGCTACTGAAAAACCAAACTGTCACTGCTCCTTACCTTCCTGCCCTCTTTAGTGGAGTGAGCTCCCTGAATGTAGAGGTAATCAAGCTGATGGTGTGATAGCTACCACAGAATACAAGCCACGCAATCTCTCTCACCACCATATCAGGTTCCCTGGCTATATCCCCCAGCATCAGGGATCCTCTCCTCCTCTTCCTCCTTTGCAAAACTCAAAAGTACAGGAAGGAATACCTACTCCCAGTAAAACCCAACATTTTATTTTCAAATATAGTGCTAAAAAGAAATTGAAAATAAAATCTTTTACAATAAAATGACCCTTGTGAAAGAATAATTTTATACAAAGCTCTGCATCACCAGAGAAAGAAGAGGAAATGAATACCAAAGAGAAATAAGAATTAGCTTAAATGGATAGGTAAGTTTTTCAGATGGTGTCAAGATAAATTCCTTGATGAAATAAAAAGATTAAATTCTAAAAATCAAAGTGATAAGAAAATTTTTCTAAAAATGAATACCAGGGTGGGCGCACTCCTGCCTGTAATCCCAGCACTTTGGGAGGCTGAGGAAGAAGGACTGCATGAGGCCAGGAGTTTGAGACCAGCCTGGCCAATGTGACAAAACCCCACCTTTACTAAGATTACTAAAATTAGCTGGGCATGGTGGTGCGCACCTGTAATCTCAGCTACTTGGGAGGCTGAGGCAGGAGAATTGCTTGAACCTGGGAGGCAGAGGTTATAGTGAGCTGAGATCATACCACTACACTCTAGCCTGGGCAACAGAGTTAGACTCTGCTAAAACAAACAAACAAACAAAACTAGATGTCATAATTACTAGATGTCATAATTAGATGGAACAATTATTAAATAAAATAACAAAAAAGTTTTATTAATTTTTTTTTTAGATGGAGTCTCACTCTGTTGCCCAGGCTGGAGTGCAGTGGCGAAATCTTGGCTCACCGCAACCTCCACCTCCCGGGTTCAAGCGATTCTCCTGCCTGAGCCTCCTGAGTAGCTGGGATTACAGGCACACGCCACCACACTCGGCTAATTTTTGTATTTTTAGTGAGACGGCATTTCATCATGTTGGTCACGCTGGTCTTGAACTCCTGACCTCGTGAGCTACCCACCTCAGCCTCCCAAAGTGCTGGGATTACAGGCTTGAGCCACCATGCCCGACCAATATGTTTGAAGTTATAAGTGCAACTTTTTGATTTTGGTAGTTGTTGCGGTTGAGTTTTTTGATCATTTGTTTTGGTTTTGGCCGATGCATTCTTACAGAACAGTAGAGCCCTGCTCTAGATTTCTTAAAAAGTACTTCTGTCTCTCTCCCCATTCAGCCCCCGGGACTATCACACACTTCACCAGAGGGGAGCATCACAAGGCATCGAGTTGGAATGGTGAGGCTGGACCTGACCAGGCAGGAGCAGCTGCTGGGGGGCTGGACGCCAACACCCTCCCAGCCTACCAGGATGCTATGTGCAGAATGTTTGCTTCCTCCCACAATTCCTACGTGGAAGCATTAATCCCCCATGATGGCATTTGGAGGTGGGGCTTTAAGAGGTATTTTGTTTTAGATGAGGCTGTGAGGGTGGGACCCTCGAGATGGGATCAGTGTCTGCCATGGTCTGAACGTTGGTGTTCCCCCAGAATTTATAGGTTGAAACTTAACCTTCAAGGTGATGGTATTAGAAGATAGGGCGTTTGAGAGGTAATTAGGCCAGAGGGGTTGAGCCTTCACAAATGGGATTAGTGCCTTTATAAAAGAGGCTGTAGGGAAACTGCTTCCCCCTTATGTGAGGATGCAATAAGAAGGCGCCATCTCTGAAGCAGAAAGTAGCCCTCACCAGACACTGAATCTGTTGACACCTTGATTTTGGACTCTCCAGCCTGCAGAACTATGAGCAGTACATTTCTGTTGTTTATAAATTGCCCAGGTTCAGGTGTTTTGTTACAGCAGCCAAAACAGACAGGGACAGTACCCTTATAAGAAAAGGAAGGCAGTAATCTCCCCCTCTTTGCAGGAGCACACACCAGTAAAAGGCCATGTGAACACACAGTGAGAAGGAGCTGTCTGCAAACCAGGAAGAGAGCCCCCACCAGAACCCCACCATGCTGGCACCCTCATCTCAGACTTCCAGTCTCCAGAACTGTGAGAAATAAATTTCTTTTTTTATTTGTTTCTGTTTTTGAGGTGGAGTTTCGCTCTTGTCACCCAGGCTGGAGTGCAATGGGGCAGTCTCGGCTCACTGCAACCTCTACCTCCCGGGTTCAAGTGATTCTCCTCCCTCAGCCTTCCAAGTAGCTGGGATTACAGGCGCCCACCACCACACCCAGCTAATTTTTTGTATTTCTAGTAGGGATAGGGTTTCACCCTGTTGGGCAGGCTGGTCTCAATCTCCTGACCTCAGGTGATCCGCCCACCTTGGCCTCCCAAAGTGTTGGGATTACAGGCGTGAGCCACAGTGCTCGGTGAGAGATAAATTTCTGTGGTTTAGACTACCCCATCTGTGGTACTTTGTCATGGCAGCCTGCGCTGAGTGAGACACAGAGAAAGCCCCGTTTAGCCCCGTGCTTCCCCTCAAGGTGAGCGAGCTTGTCCTTCAGGTCACCTTCCTCCTGCTGCTAAAAGTAATCCCACCTTAAGGCCCAAGTGATCTTCACTTCTTTCCTTCCTTCCTTCTACAGATGATGGGACTAAGCTTCTGACTTCTGGAAGTCAGGGAGAAGACACAGAAACTAAACATATGTTTGTGTACACACTGGGCATGGAACATCCTCTTTCAAAGAACAACTAGAAAAGCCTGATGGCTTCAGGAGGGTTTTCACCAGCGTCATTCCAGGGAGAGGTGTTCTGTCTGCTTCTTTCCATCTGTGCTTGGCCTTGTCCAGCATTCTCCCTCCAACATGTGTGCTGTGTCTGGTTTTTATAAATATTCTCTGGAAGGAGGCGAAAAGGTCATCCTGACTCACATCAGCAAAAGTAAGAGGGCATTGGTGGAACTTTTCACCATCATGATGCATTTTAGAAACCTCGTAGCGGCAACAAGCCTCTCTGTCATTGAAGTGAAATGTTTTTGAAACATGAAGACACAAAAAATACACAAAGTCTGGGTGATACCCAGACACCCAAAACTCTTGCACTTGGCAATGCAGTTACATTTTGCCGAAGTTAACATGGTAAGGGTCAGGAGGGCAGACAGCAGAGGGACAGGGCCCCAAAAGAGGTGCCATTTCCGCACTATGTTTACCTCTGCCTGTTTCTAAATAATCTATTTCCACTCCACCTGGAGATTTCAGCTGTGGACTATGCAAGGCTGAGAAGTCTTAGTTTTCCCAAGCTTTGCCAAGGTCAAAAGCATTATGAAGAATGTTATTGTAATTAAACATCATGAAAGCATCATGTAGGATGCTATTGTAATTAAACCAACAGTTCTTATCTCCCCCACATGCTGCAGTAGAATTTAAGTGTATTTTAAAAAAAAGAACTGGGGGAGTTGTGTAAAGGAGGAGGTTCAGATAAGAGAGGAGAATTCTGGAGGAGAGTTAAGTACAAAGAATCGGGGTGGGTGTAGCCCAATTCAGGGGCCCACCAGGGAAAGGAAGGAGCAGGCTTTCTGGACAGATGGGGAGCCTGGGGGAATGATGAAACACACACACACACACACACACACACACACACACACACACACACGCACAGAGAGAGAGAGAGAGAGAGAGAGAGAGAGAGAGTAGATTGAGTCATCAGAAATTTCCTGAATGTACTGAGGAGGAGACGAGGCACAGGTGTAATTACACATACACAGGAACATTTGCTGCATTCTTCCAGACAGAACCCCGGGGACATGGGGCCCCACAGGCATGTCTTGCTGTCTACATGGGCTTTAAGAGTGTCCAGGCAGGACATTCAGAGATGGCATTTCTCACGTCAGAACCACTAAGAATTGCGGATGTGTTGTGTGACAGAAAGGTGAAAGCAGGGCAAAGAATTCAAGGGCACAAGCCTCTCTGCTGGCTCTACACCTGCAGCATCTTGTCCTGCCCTTCCCGAGCCTATGGCTCTTGGGGGTCTCATTCCCTCCTTTCCAGGGTGTGCTTCACCCTTGGATGGTCTCCACACTCCACCCTGCTTGGCAGCGTCCTCCAGTGGCTTCCTCCGTCCAGTCTCCCCTACCTCCTTCTTCTGCTCCAGACCCTCCTTCAGGAGTTCATACTTCCTTCCCTCTTCCCCCATTCTAACTTGTTAAACCACACTATGCAAACGATGCAAAGTCCCTTGTTTCTACCTCAAAGACACACCCCAGGTAACCATGGAGAGCACTCAGGGAATTCATTCTGTCTTTTGCGCTTGGAGTGAGTTTTCCTCTGCTACTGCCCTAACCCATGGTGAATCCACCCACTAATCCATGGAGAGGCTGGGGCCCACCTGCTTCCCTTATCCCAGACCCATCTATCTTTGCCTACAAAGATGACTAAGGTGGTGGTCATCTGTCCCCAAATACTTCTGACTTAATGGTCTTCATCACCCAACGCTGATAGACATTTAAGGAATTCCTACTGGCCAGTCAGTTACATTTTTTTTTAACCTTAGACATGGAGAGTTGGTGGATATAATTATACTTGATAGCTCTTGGCACAATATCATCTTTGGCCCTTGTGGGGACCTTTTTTGTCTATTTGTTTGTTTATCTGTCCCCTTTGTCCTCATTTATAATCCTCATATAACTGCCCCCCACAAGTAATTATTCTAATGCATTTAACATCCATCTTTTTGCATGTTTTCTTACATAATATTTATTGCTCTTTGGTGTTGGGTGTTTTTAATTTGTAGAAATGATTTATGTTGCACATTTTTTCTGTTTCTTTTTTTTAATCAGCATCAGTTTTAAAGAAAATCCACATGGCTATTGTACGTTGAACCCATTGCTTCTTGTTACTGTGGAGTATTTCCATCGATGATGTATATCTACCATGTTTCACTAAGAAACTCTCCTGGGACTGTAACTCTCCGTCAGCATAATAATATATTAATATATTAATGTGAACATCCCTGTGTGTTTCCCCATACAGACCAGCATGAACATTCTTTGGGATACATATCTAGTTATGAAATAACAAGGTCATGGCTTATACAGGTATTTAACCTAAGTAGTACCAGGTTACTGATGAAAACGTCTACAAGTCAGTCTAGACTCTTACCCACAGTGCATGAGGGGCCCTAGGTAAGCCAAACCCCTTTCTCCACCATCAACTGACATCACCCCACTTTCTAATTGTTTCCTGTCGAAATTGGTATAAAGCGAATTCTCATTTGCATTTCTTTGGCTATTCCTATATAAAAGCATTCCTTTATATTTATTGTCTTTTGAGTTCTTTCTAAAATGCCTGTTGATATCTTTTGTTCATTTTTTCTGTTAGAGTTACTTTTCAGACCTTCTTTGAATATTTTACTTATTAATCCTTTGTCAGATTTAAACTTTGCAAATATCTTCTTCCACTCTGCCATTTCTCCACAAACCTTCCATGAATAAGGTTCTTAATTACCATGTAAACAAACGTGTCAATTTTTTTGGCTTCTAGTTTGTACTTCCGGAATTTTATTTAAGAAGTCCTTTCTTAGCTTTCTGCTAAAGACATTCTCCTAACATTTTCTTCTATTAACTTTATAGCTTTGTCTCTTACAGTCAGCAGAACTATTCTCTAGAGTAAGCCTTTGATCTGTCTGGAGTCTACTTTTGCATACTGTGTAAAGTAGGGATTTCATTTTTACCTTTTCGGTAGAGAGCCTATGTGGCAGTCATTCGAGCAATTTCCCAGTAATGTGTGGTGTCTCGTCATTGTTTCTAATATGTTTGGGTCTGTCACTGAGCTTCCTATTCCGTTCCATTGGTCTATATGTATGTGAATGCATATGATTTGTATTACTTTGGCTTTGTTGCATATTTTAATATCTGAATAAGTTCCCCTTTTTATTTTTGTTTTCTTTTTAAAATTGACTTACCTATTTGTCAATCTTTATTCCTTCCAAAATTTCTGGAGTTCCTGGGAAAAAAATCCAACTAGAATTTTGATTTGAAAGTACATTGAGATGATACACTAACTTGGGAAGAGCTGTAATCTTTATAACATTGAATTGTTCATTCAAGGACACAATATTTACTGATATCATGTTCTATGCCTCCTATAAAAGTTTTAAAATGTTTTTCCAGAGAAGTCTGATGTAATCTTGATCAAAGCAATTCCTAAATATTATATTGTTTTTGTTACTACTGGAATGGCATCTTATTTTTTATTAGATATTCTGAATAAGTTCGTTGTAAAAAGAGTAGTATGGCAGAGCAGGAACTGAAATTTTCATTTTGTATAAGATAATTATTCCTTCCTGCTAACAAGAGAAGAAGGTCTTTCCGAGTTGAGCTCTGCCAGGAGAAGAAAAGTTGAATTTTCTCCCTGCTGAAATTTCTCCTTCCTTCAATCAGTGATCCCCACCTAACCTTCAATGTTCAAAACCATTCCTGCTTGAGAACCACTAGGTTAGAAACATAACATCAAACTGTAAAATTTACAGTGACATTCAGCTGGATTTTAAAAACCAACTCCTTCATTCATATTTCACACACTCTCTTCGATTACCCCCTTTTATTCCATAGTCCTTTTCACAAAGTCTCACTGCATGGAGTACCCTCTCCTTCCCTCTGCAAATTCTACCCCTCTTAACCAGAAGAGGAGCTCTGCACCTTGGATTCCCAGTTGCTTCTTGCAAATGCCTCAACTTCAGTGGGCCTGAGTGGAGGTTTGAGGCATGAAGAGGGTAGGGATGAGTTAGTTCTATAAGTGAAAGCAACATTGGGTGCCCAGTTCCAATTCATCATCTTCATTTCCTCTAGGAGCACCCTGGCTAACCCCCAACTGGTTTATTTGATAATTGCAAAGAACACCTTGCCAAGTCAAGCATTAATTTTCCTTGAAAACACCACAATGTAATCTCATGTGAAGAAAGAATATCCCTAGTATCTATGTGACTTTGACCTTCCCCCTTTCATGAGCTGTGGCATGATAGTATGATGGAGCTGTTTACTTTCCTGGGCCTGATACGTACTGTGAGAGTCATCACACTAGCTATAAGTGACTCTCCTTCTGCCATCTCCAGCTCTCATCACATTTTTTCTGGTTTGTTTTGTATAGATGCCAAAGAGTCTTCTAATAGATAGGGTGAGTGTGAAGAAGCAAGGACAGTTTATCCTACCAGAATCCCTCTTCCAACCCTTGGATCACGATTGAAACTTGTGATTGTCTTAGTCCATTTTCCGCTGCTATAAAAATATACCACAGGCTGCACAGTTTGTAAAGAAAATAAATTTATTCCTCAGCATTCTTAAGACTGGTAAGTCCAAGAGCATGATGCTGACATCTGGTTAAGATCATTTCGGCAGTGAGAACCATCACATGGTGAACAAACATACGAGATGAAGACAGGAAATCAGGCCAAGCTCGTCCTGTCATCAGGAGCCACTCCCACAGTAACTAAGCCACCCTTATGACACCTGCACCAATCCACTGAGGAAGACAGAGCCCTCATGACCTAATCACCTCTTAGAGACCTCACCTCCCAATAATGTTACATTGACAACTAAATTTCAACAACAGTTTGACAGGGACAATCAAACCACCGCAGTGATCCAAACCTTTCTCCCTGCTAGTCCAAGATCAACCTAGACTACGTGTCCTGCAGATATGCTGCTTTGGTTTAGAGAGCAGGTGGTGGGGGTGCAAAACACTGCAGAGCCCAAGTTGTCAACATGAGGTTTGGTTGCAGGGGAAGTGGCTTGTCTACAGTCTTACCAAACTCCCAGGCATTTGCCTGTAAAATGAGATGACTCTAATGAACATTTCACTTGCAGAAGACATGGCTCCCCCATTCATTCATAATTACTTTGTGTCCTGCGTCTTTTACCGGACTTTTCTCCCTGACTTTCCCCTGCCGTCAATCAGTGATCCCCACCTAACCTTCAATATAACCATTCCTGATTGAGAATGACTAGGTTAGAAACACAACATCAAACTGTAAAATGTACAGCGACATTCAGCTGGATTTTAAAAACCAACTCCTTTGGGGCCCTTTCTACGTCCCTGTTTTCACAACAGAATTTATCACTTTCTTTCCTAAATCTCTTCATGCCATTCCTGGAGCAAACACATTCATCATACCCAATTAGGCAAAACCAGAGGAAGCACAAGAAAATCCAATTCTCTCCTCTTTCCTTCCTTTCTTGTACTGAACTGTAGCTAAAAGCAGCACTCACTATTAGTGATACTAATTTGGTACTTAATTATCCTCAGGCCTATGTCTTAAATCTTCCCTTAAATCTGTTCACCCTTTACCTCTACACTTGGTCACCAATAACAGACTGTAAGCTCCATATGAAAGACCCGTACTTGGTCAGTTCTTCTGTCTCTCCCAAATGGTAGTACAGACTTACTAGTTCTCAGTACGTAGCAGGGTGAACTAACTAGCTGACTCCACTTCTGAAACTTCCACACGGATCTGGTAGGTGATGGGCAAATCTCCACTCCAAACCTGGTTTCCTGAGCAAGCCATTTTATTCATGGACAGGGCACCAGGGGCACAGTGAGTGTTTATATGTGTATTTTTAATCAGTATGACTGTACGATTCCTGTATCTCCTGGGTGTTGCCTTTTCTCTTTAAGGAGGGCATTCCGTTTCACATTTTACTGTCACATAAGACATACTCTCCTCTATAATGGGTGCTGAGAAGTGGATATTGTAGCCCCAAGGATTTTTAAGCCCCCTGATGAACGTATCATTACGTATTCAAAACGGTGAGTTGCATTGTTAGGTTTTCAGCAGCCTGCAAGAGAGACCCTGCTGAGCAGGATGGAGAAAGTCGCAATTAATTGGTAGAGTTGAATTGTTAACATTCTCTCAGTGTTCCCAGCACAGGGCTCTTGACTGGCTTCTGAAGAAAATAACGGGGGTGGGGAAGGATGGAGGGTGGAGTAGAGGAGAAAAAAAAACTCTCATTAAAACCCCAATCAAGCCATTTTAGCACTTTTTTTTTCCACAAGGCATTTGCTTTGAGTCTAGAATGTTATACTTGTTGAATGCTATTATCATAACAAATCTCTGCTCTTTCCTAAAACCTGAAATTACTTGCTTTCCTTGTGAGATTTTTGTGTAGGCTCATATGCTGGATCCCCAAGGGATGTATGTTTGCACTACCGTCTCTGACAATGTGCGATTCTGTACACATATGTAGGTATATTGTGATACCAAGACAAGTGTGTTATAACAGAACAAGAACTCCTGTTATAACACGTTCCAAGTTGTGTCCATTTCTTTCTCTTTTTTTGGGTGTTGGGCTGAAAGAGAATTGGGTATTTCTCAAGAATGATTGGGCGAATGCCCAGAAAACCTTTTCTCATATAAAGATTGCTGTCATAGCAGACGCTGGTGACAGTGTGTGCACAGGTCTTCTTTCCAGAGCCACTTTCCACTCCTGCCTTGGTCACATGGAGCTCTCTGTAGCTGTGCCTGTTCAGCATGGCCACGTAGCCCCAGCCATGTTGACTGGGACCACAGTGAGCACCAGACCTGCACCAGACCAGTGAGAATCTCAAATTGCAGACCCCAGGACTTTGGAATAGGAAGTAAGAGGTAGACACTAGGGTGTGTGTTTTCTATCAGGTAGACTGAGGGGTAGATAAAGTCATCCAGCCCAGAGAAGGAGAATAATATAAAGAGAGACAGAAAAGAGAGATGGAGAGAGAGTGCCACCTGTGTGCCCAGTACAGCATCCCATCTCTAGGGCTGACCTGCCCAGCTGACGTCTGCATTCATGGAGTAAGAACCCTTCCACTCATTATAGTGAACCCCAAGCTTCTCTTCAAAGAATCAGTATGTTCAGCTCTCTTATTCTTTAATTCTGTATTTTAAAGTGTAACTTCCTTGTAATTCCAGTAAACAACTTCTCCACCAGTTCTAATCAGTAGTTCACATCTGTTCCCCGCTGCCCCTGGCTCCAACCTGACTCATCCCAGTCACCTGATCACCCCTAGCTAACTGCTCTGATATGCCCATAACTGTCCTTCCCACCAAAACACCCACCCTGTCACTCCAGCTTGTACCCCTGCTCCTTTTAAAATAGCCAATCGGGATAAGTCTAGCTTGTGCAGTCTAACCCTAGCCAATAGGAGATGATACAGTAGTAGGGATGACCCCGTCAGACATGAGTACCCCTTCCCCCTTTGTCCAAGCCTGCGGCCGCCATTGTTCCATCCCTACACAGCACCCTTCTATAGAAGTAAACTGCCTTGCTGAGAGGACTTAAGAAGTTAACTGCCTTGCTGAGAGGACTTATCTTTGAGTGCTATTTCTTTTGCAGCACTGAGATTTTACTTGTTACACACTGATGTTCAGGGATGAGGAAGAAAAGTCAGGAAAGAAAATCCCCACTGAGGATCCTAAGAAGTAAATCTTCATCTTGAAGAGAAACATTTCTATGCCTCCTACATTATTTCTACCTCCTCCAGCAGCAAATTTCTGGCAACAAAACATATCATCAAACACATCTTATTCAGGGACAAGTATCAATGTATTGTTGTCATGATTAAATTTGACTCATATCAACATAGGTACTCAAAGATTTCATGTGCTATATCCTTATTTACCCCTATTATTGAGAAAGTTGGAGGAAAAGACTAACTCTGTGTTCATACTCAATGCATCCCTAAATACTGATCATTTGCAGAGGTGAGGTAATTTGTACATCATTGAAAGAACTGCCTGCCCCCAAACATCCTCCACCCTTCCTAGTCAACATGTTGCTATTTATAAATTCCATAATTATAGTCATTCTTCTATATTAGTATGAGTCCTCTGTTTTCAAAAATTTTCTTTTAAGATGTAAATATCATGTAGAAGATTTTACACACTAAACCTGTAATGCAATAGCATTAATTCACTCATCAGATTAGTTAATTGATATCTTAAAATCTCGAGGATCAAGGCTACCAGATGGTAATCCTTAATGGGCAAGAAAATAGATTTCCCTCACATTGGACACAATTACGGGGTCTCTGCTATATGTCTGAGGGTCCATTGCTGACCCATAATGAACATGACCCTGTTCCTCCCTCAAGAAGCTCCAAGTGAGGTGGAACTGGAGCAGGCAGACCCATCATAACTGCAATACCCTGCCGTAGCTGCACTAATTGAGCTGTGTACTTGATAGAGTAGTAGCATGTGGATAGGATGGGGGGGGAGGGTATGGAGTTTCATAGATGAGATGCAGCTTAGGCTGGGCCTTGAGCAAGGGGAAACGTCCATAAGGTGGATGCTCCTTCCAGGTAGAGACATCAGCCTGTGCACACATGTGGCATGCTAAGGGGAGCTGCAGTATAGGAGTCGATGTGGCTTTCCATCAAACAGAAGGGAGGAGGGGCTGGAAGGATTGAATTGAATTGTTATTGGGACTGGATCATAAAGGCCTTGCTATAGTTTGAGTGTGTGTCTTCTCTGCAAACCATATTGAAACTTAATCCCCAATGTAAGAGTATTAAGAGGTGGAGACTTTAAGAGATGATTGAGGCCAAGCGCGGTGGCTCACGCCTGTAATCCCAGCACTTTGGGAGGCTGAGGCAGGTGGATCACGAGGTCAAGAGATCGAGACCATTCTAGTCAACATGGTGAAACCCCGTCTCTACTAAAAATACAAAAAAAAATTAGCTGGGCATGGTGGCGCGTGCCTGTAATCCCAGCTACCCAGGAGACTGAGGCAGGAGAATTGCCTGAACCCAAGAGGCGGAGGTTGCGGTGAGCCGAGATCCCGCCATTGCACTCCAGCCTGGGTAACAAGAGCAAAACTCCGTCTCAAAAAAAAAAAAAAAAAAAGAAATTACACAGCCTCAGGCATTCTGTGATAGCAACAGAAAATGAACTAAGACAGGCTCTTGACACATACCAAGATATTAGATTTTTTAAAAAATATAATCCTTGGAAGCTTTGCTAACTCTAACAGGCTACCTGCTGGCCAAGATCAAACATGCAGAGCCAATAGGAACCACCAAGAGAGCTGTTTCTGAATTCTCACAAGGAGGGTAAGCAGAGTCCTGCCCAAGGGAAAACCAGTTTGGCTCTTTCTCTCAGCCCTTCTGAGACCTGGCCCCTGAGGCCCAGGGTCACAAATGTCTTCTCAAGAATTTTCCTTTCTTTTCTTTCGTTTTGATAATTTACAGGGCTTATCACAAATGTGCATGACTTCCTATTTACAACTCCGGTAACCCTACCTCCAAAATAGACTGACATTTAGATAGTTTTATAATTAATACTTAGAGGTTTCTCTGCATTTAAGCTCCACTGATTCGCTCATTTAGGCATGCTAAGGTCCACATATGTGCGATGCTATCTCTGCCTATGTCTCAAAACGTAGCAAAATTTATGTTAGTTAAGGTAAAAAGCTCCCTGCTTTTGCTCATAATCAAAGAATCATTTAGGGCCATTCACAATCCATCTCTGTCATGCATTTTTAAAAAGAAAAAAAAGCGATCAAAGGAATTTTTTTTTAAGCAAAGGGACTCCATAAACAAAGTGAACAAACAACCTATTGGAAGAAGATATCTGTAATGTGAAATTGACGAGGGACTACAATCTAGAATACATACAAAGAACTCCTGCCAGTCTACAAGATTGGGGCAGTCATCCTGGAAAGAATCTGGCAGCACTCAGCCAACATAAGGATGGATGTATGCTCTGACCCAGCAATCCTGTCCCTGAGACATAGGGCATCCCTATATGCTGCTAGTTCCTAGTGATTCATGGCAGCACCTGCGTAATGGGGAGGTGGAGGCAGTCCAGAGACTCATCACTGCAGAAGCAGATGAGGCAGCAGAGGAGCACAGGCTGGAGTACTATACAGCAGTCAGGAGACACCGCTTCCTCCCCACACGCAGCAACACACATCACGACCACACGCAGGGCAGAAAAAGTGAGAAGCAGAAGGAGGTTGTTTATACACCATGCATGTAAATGCAAACCACATGTTTACAAAACAGAAATATACATCTTACAAGAACACAGTCAAATAAAATAATACAAACAAACATGTTAAACTGGTTACCTACGGAGAGGACAAAAATAGGGGCAGGAAATAGGGGAGGGACGGGGGGTGGGGAGTTGGGGAGAGATATTGTGGGGAGAAATGCCAGATATAGGTGATGGGGAGGAAGGCAGCAAATCATACTGCCGCGTGTGTACCTATGCAACAAACTTGCATGTTGTTCACATGTACCCCAAAACCTAAAATGCAATAAAAAAAAATAGGGGTGGGGAATGAGAATAAAAGGAAAGCATGGAAACAAAGGAGGGCCTTGAAGAGATCGAGGGTTAGAGTGTGCTGTGGCCTGGCCTTCTGCACCTGAGGGGCCAAAACAAACGCAACAGGGACAGGGAAGCCACTGGCTATATGGTCCTTGAGAAGAGGGTGCAATGAGCTCCTCTCTCGATCCCTAATGGCACTCAGCACTCTGTCCCATCTTTAGGCAATGCCTACTTTTTGAACAATGGATATTCGATTGGTCAATATGTAAACAAATACATGAATAAGAGGGACAATTAATCTAACAGAGGGTGGCCAGGAGACTTGGAGTCATTCTCCATAAATGAATAATTACAGGCCAGGCACGGTGGCTCACACCTGTAATCCTAGCACTTGGGGAAGCCAAGGCGGGTAGATCACAAGGTCAAGATTCGAGACCAACCTCAGCAACATGATAAAATCCCATCTCTACTAAAAATACAAAAATTAGCCGGGCATGGTGGCACACACCTGTAATCCCAGCTACTCGGGAGACTGAGGCAGGAGAATCTCTTGAACCCGGGAGGCAGAGGTTGTAGTGAGCCAATGTCACCACTGTACTCCAGCCTAGGCGACAGAGCAAGACTCCATCTCAAAAAAAATAAAATTAAAATTAAAATAAATAAATAAATAAATACAGATGCCCTTTTGGGGGCCAGACACCAGGGTAGATCCTGGGAGTGAAATGAGGGATGAGGGACGTCCCTTTCCTCATGGAGTTAGGCTGAGGTAGGGCAATGGCTGAGTCAAGTAGCAACTATGACACACACTTGTTGACGGCAGTGACACAGATAAGAACAGGGCAGCCAGGGACCCTGACGGTGTGGCTCCCAACCTGATCGTTCAGGATGAGCATCCCAGAAGAGACTGATGCCCAAAAGACAAGGAGAAGTTACGCAAGTCAGGAGAAGGGAGGGAATGGCACATAAGGGGCAAGAGACATTGTACATGCAATGGAGCCTGGGTCTGCATGCTGCTGTCACAGCTCTGACACCTGCTGCAGATGGCCCATCTTCCTAGCCTTCAGCTATAACACAGCAGTTACTTTAACAGGTGGAGCTACACCACATTACTGGTGTTCTCAAGCCGACTTTATCAAACAAAAACTGATCCCTGGGTAAGGGAGTAAAATAAAACTTGAGTTCTGTTTTCAGAGCAAGCAGATGTGCACATCCAAGTAGATGGTGCCAAGAGCAGTCTAACAGGAGTCAAGTACTTACCATTGTCCTGTAAAATCATTTCAATTCGACTTAAGAGCAAGACAGCATTCTGAATGGACGGGCTTTTAGCCAGCCAACCTGGTTCACGTTTCTATAGCTTTCCTTTCATCCCATGATTCTAACTCTTCAGTTGTGTATCAGCACAGAGGCTCACAGCTGATACACTTGACAAGTCTCACTCTGGAAAATGTTATCATGGGTGTAGAGCTTTGGATTTGGACTGGTTTGATTAACAGAAACCAAGAGTCATTAGAAATGAGGCCAGGTTCGGTGTCTCACGCCTGTAATCCCAGCACTTTGGGAGGCCAAGACGGGCGGATTGCCTGAGGTCAGGAGTCAGAGACAATCTGGCCAACATGGTGAAACCCTGTCTCTACCAAAAAATACAAAAATTTAGCTGGGCGTGATGGAGTGTGCCTGTAATCCCAGCTACTAGGAAGGCTGAGGCAGGGGAATTGATTGAACCCAGGAGGCAGAGGTTGTGGTGAGCCAAGATGGCGCCATTGCACTCCAGCCTGGGCAATAAGAGCAAAACTCCATCTCAATAATAATAACAATTAAAAAAAAAAATGTCGGTGATAGAAAGAATGCACAAGATCATCTACTTCAGATGGTCTCAAACTTAAGCCTGCAACAGCATTCCCCAAAGGGCTCATTAAAACTACACAGATGGCTAAACCGCACCCACTGTGGCCCATTCAGTAGCTCTCTGTTGGGGTTTAAAAATTTGCATTTCTAACAAGTTCCCCTGAGAACGCTGTTCCAGGGACCACACTTTGAGAACCATTGAACAAACTACTCTAATTTTACTGATGAAGATACTGAAACCCAGAGAATGTAAGTGATTTCTGTAAGATCACACAAATGCTTGGTGACCAAACCCAAGTCTTAGGAAAATATGGTGGATGGGAAATAAAAAGCTCTGAAGATTTTTTAACTAACGCCCTTGCTATTAGTGGCCTCATAGATGCATCTTATCTGGTTTTCACAACCATCTGCCTTCTCTTTCCACCCAAGCCTGAGAAGTACTGCCAACTATGGTGTGGAGTTGCAACAGCAGCAGAGGAAGTGGAGGTGGGCACAGAGCATCCACAAAGCCCTAGATGTCCTTGCAAGTTACATGCTGGTGTTACTTAACACTGTCTCCAAGCTCTCTGCATAGTTTTCAGGGCATAAGTCATAACTGTGGCAACAAGTGAGGACTCAGCAAGAGCTTTTACCCACGCTTCATGACACGTTAAAAGGCAAAAACCGTGTGCCCGCAGATCAACCTGGAAGAGCCCTCTGCTTCCCCGTTGGGCCCCAGTACCTACACAGGGATGGCTGCTGCAGCCTGACAAATACGTTGAAACTCTCTGAAACACAAAGGAATCACCACCAGCCTCCCTCTCCCATTGTAACCCTGCCATTGTGCAGGTTGTAGTCTGGGAGAATGATGGCCACAGCAGTTGTAGGACTTTCAATACTTTAAACAAATGGGGGAAGGGAGGAGAACTAAACAAAACTCAACAAAAGCAACCGCAGGCCTGTTTACGGGAGAGGAGGCTTAATGGGTTGCAAGAGAAAGAGCAGGAAGTCTGTGCTTTCACTCTCATTTGTCTGCTCAGTGGTGAAGAGCCCAGAATGGACAAAGATTTGGGCTTGCCACCCTTGTTTTGTTGTCCAACCCTCCCTCTTTTTTATGAGGAATTTGATGGAGGAAGCCAAGTAAGTCATCAGTGGGGGCCCTTGCCATCATCCATGTCAGTTACTGAGTTGACGGTGCATTGTTTAGAGATTAAGAATTCAAAGGCCAAGTTTCTCTGACTATTTATCACATCTAGGGCCCTGAAAGCTATGGACGACTCATACTATTAACTGATATTTATTGTTTAGAGCAAGCTAATCATTACACGATAGTTTTTGGATAGACTGTCTCATGATGTATTATTACAAAATGAAAAGAAGTCCTGCTTTGCAAGAAGCATGATTCTGAATGCCACCAAAATATAACAATAATCATTCTGCCCATTGAACAGTTTTGTTCGACAAAGTGTCACAATTATGCCACAGCTGTTAAACAAGTTGTGTTGCTAGTTCTAAGTTTGCTTCCATTGTTTTTAGAGCTACGTAAGTATGTGATTTTTTTTCCTCCAGAGATTTTTGATCATGGTGTGACTTAAAGGGAGGGTTTATGCATTTTATTCCAATGAATCCTAGTTAACTAGCTGTAGTTGAGAAAGTCATATAATAATTATTTAATCTTAACGCAGATTTAAAATAAAATATTCATAGCCTTTTAAAAATATATATACAGTTTCACTGTCACCCAAGCTGGGGTGCAGTGGCACTATCAGAGCTCACTGCAGCTCAACCTCCCACGCCAAAACAACCCTCCCACTTCAGCCTCCTACATTAAAAGCACGTGCCACCACACCTGCCTAATTTTTCTTTTTAATTTTTTGTAGAGACAGGGTCTCACTATGTTGCCCAGGCTGGTCTCAAACTCCTGGGCTCAAGCAATCCTCCCACCTTGGGCTACCGAAATGCTGGGGTTACAGGCATGCTATGCCATGCCCAACCCACATAGCACATTATTTAAAACAATTATCTACATAATCTTCAGAGCTAATTGCTAGTAGACAATTATAGCCACCTGACCAGCAGCCTGAGCTATAGCTCATCTAATGCCCTATGGCCACAACTGAAAAAGCTGAAGGAATCAGCCAGAACTCCATCTACTAAACCCGCAGAGGTCTTGTTTAGAAAGGTGTTACAAGCTAGGGCTTCCAAGGCTGGGAAGGGCAAATTCTCTTTACTTTGCCTTTAAGTTTTTCTTAACAACCTAGTTCAGATTTTTGAAAAGTAGAGGTTCCCAGAACAACAGAACACACCATGCTGAGCTATCACCTTGTGCTGTGCTATAAAGGCGGCTAACACCTCCCTCCAAAACTGAGTCCACTCTTGTGGTTTGCATCATTTCCCCTGCCCTCCCCGCCCCAACTCCACACAGGTGCAACTCTGATGTAGTTTTAGGGTTCCCAGAGTCATCACCTAACCACCTAAGACTCGTGTTAAAATGCTCCGTGTAAAACTCTTTACACATTGGTTTTTTAATTGCAGAAATGCCTGCTTTGCTCCCAAAGAATGTTTGAAGATCCTCAGAGCTGTGCAAAGATCCATAATTATCAACAATTGCTAAGGCAGCTTAACCCTTATGTAAAATATTATGCATACAAATGGCTTTATTTTGAACCAGTTCACACTATTAAAACTTGAGTCTGGTACGGGCTTCATCCAAAGGCTGTGCTCAATAACAGCACAGTAGCAAACACCTTGGCTATGTGTCTTCCCGTGTGCTTGGCTTGTTTTATGTCTTTGCATGTTTAAGTAGTCAATGGGAGTGCTAATTAAAATGCAGTCATGCAGATAAATTATATCATGTTCCTAAAAGGTAAAATGAAAACCCTTTTTATTTCAAAATCTTTGTGATGTCCAAGGCAAACTACACTGTGATCCTGAACACAGAGAAAACCTTTCATGACTGTTGCATGTTTAAAACCCAAATTTATTTCTAGATTTGTTTGCATGTTGTTTATGGAATGTATAACACTTTAATTGCGAGCAATTTCTTGGGGGAGTCAAGACTTTTAGGGCTTTTAGTGCAAATGTTCAAGTTTCAGTAACTGAATGATTTGTATTGTCTGCATCCCAGCTGTAAAATGGGGACTACAATGTATATCTTAAAGCCTACTCCAGTCCAGGGGTGAGGACAACCTCCAAACCATGGTCAAAGCTCATTCAGCAGATTCTTTATTGTACCTACTGCTTACCAGCTCTCAGGGGGACTCCCCTGCTAGCAACCAAAGATCAAAGCCATCACGCTGACATTGAGCAAACCGCTTTATGTCTCTGAGCCTCAGTTTCTTTCCCTGTAAAATAAGCCTCAGCAAGTCACCGGTGACTGCTTCGGGGACTAGAGGCCCATTTGAGGATTTGCTGAAAGCCATTTACACTATTCCTCTAGAAACAGCAGATAGGCACATCCTCACAAAACCGCACACATGAATCCACTGATCCTCTGATGCACATCCAGGGACATCAGGTTAGAACTCCAGGTCCCTACCAGCACAGACATTGCACATCTTCACCCAAAACCCACTTCTCAGCTCTAGCCTGCCCCCTTTACTCACATGGTGCACTGCAAAAGTAATCTTTGCAAAAATAAATAGGCCGGGTGCGGTGGTTCACATCTGTAATCCCAGCACTTCGGGAGGCTGCGGCAGGTTTATCACCTGAGGTCGGGAGTTGAAGAACAGCCTGACCAACATGGAGAAACCCCACCTCCATTAAAAATACAAAATTAGCCAGGCGTGGTGGCGCATGTCTATAATCCCAGCTATTCCGGAGGCTGAGGCAGGAGAATCACTTGAACCAGTGAGGCAGAGGTTGCAGTGAGCTGAGATCATGCCATTGCACTACAGCCTGGGCAACAAGAGTGAAACTTCATCTCAGAAATAAATAAATAAATGCATAGAAAAGCCAGTGTGAGGATGTTCTGCTGTGGATACCATTTATAGCCCAGGATAACACAAAACCATGTAAGCAACACAGCTAATTTGCAATCATTGAAAGCATGAGACAGTCAAGGAGTAGTCCATCCACTCCCTCCCTTTAAAAGGCACGTAATTCATTGTAGGCCTTCACTTCAAGGTCACCGTCTCTCCCAGAGATTTTCACTACCTTACAGTTTCCGGTCCCGGGCTCAGATATGCTCAAAACCTACTTTGGTGTTTGGAGGAGGAAGCCTGTTTGAAGGGCTTAGTTTTTACCTTTCAGCTTTTATCAACATCCCTGCGCAACTTCTCAAATGTCACCTCTCCTTCACCCCTCTCCAGGTCAGTTCTAGGACCGCATTTCTCATGGAATGTACCACAAAACAGTGTGTTCCCTGGCCAGATGGATCTGGGAAATTCTGTACCTTGGAGATTCCCAAAGCATGTTACCATAAGAAAGGCTCTGAGAAGGCCTACATAAAGAAGCCAATTTAACTTTGTTTTACCCAATGTTATAAAAACCGATGTTGGTCAGGTGCTATGGCTCATGCCTGTAATCCCAGCACTTTGCGGGGCCGAGGTAGGCAGATTGCCTGAGCTCAAGAGTTCGAGACCAGCCTGGGCAACATGAGGAAACCCTGTATCTACCAAAACTACAAAAAAAAGTTAGCCAGGCTTGGTGGTGTATGCCTGTGGTCCCAGCTACTTGGGAAGCTCAGGTGGAAGGATCACTGGAACCCGGAAGGCAAAAGTTACAGTGAGCTGAGATGGCGCCACTGCACTCCAGCCTGGGTGACAGAGCAGAACCCCATCTCAACAACAACAACAACAAAAGCCTAAGTGATCACAGAATAATTTTCCTTTCCTATCCCATTATTAGATCAGATTTAGAGACATTCAACAATCTAGTCTTTACCATGTTCTCAGCCAATGGACTCTCAGTGAGCTTAACCAAGATTTCTCTGTTGACCAGGTTCATTTGTCATTCCTTTTATCTAAACATAATTTTGTTCAAAGACCTCTTAGATCTTCCCCAGCTCTGCTCACTGGTGCTGTCAAGCCACCTGGGTCCATTTCCTCCACAAGCAGTTCATATCCACACTCCCTTTTGGAACTTACAACGTACATTTGCATATAAAAAGACAGTCACCATCCTGTCCCCCATTGTCTCCCTTCAAATGTGTTTAAATAGAATCTTAACAATTTGGAGCTGAGAGGGCCCTGAGAGATCATCCAATCATTCTTCTAACTTCATAAAGAGAACATAAAGAGAACAGACGTGCAAGGTTAAGTGACTTGGCAGAAATACGGCCTGAGCTCAGATTTTTCGATTCCCAGTCCAGTGGTCCTACGAAGTGGTTCAAGCTTCCCAGAGGTGCATGAGATGATTCATCCCAGAGAGTAAATTTAATAATTTGCAATGAGGAATGAGATGTGTCTCACACAAGACCAGTTATCTGCACGGTGATCTACCCAAAGGTAAAATCACACTCAGATGCTGTTTGGTAAAGGTAGACTTAGAGATGAGGAGTTGGATTTTCTTAAGGGATTGATGTGCTGGAAACAGCACTGGTCTGGGAGTTAGGAGGCTGATGCTAATTCTAATTCTCCCATTAACCAGCTGCAAGCTCTTCATGTCACTGGGCCCCATCAGCTAGACAGCAGCAAATTAGACAATTGCCTTTAAGTCCCTTCTAGCCCCACATTTTAAGGTTCTGTGATTCTAAATTCTTGGAGTTGCTCTGTCTCTGTGTCTTCACTATTCCTTTTATGTTTTGATACACAAACCTCTAGCCTTTGGTCTGGGTCTTTTCAATCCATAATCACCTAGTTTTGGGGATAGAGTCATTTTTGTCCTATCATGAGCATTAGGTAAATTCCAGATTCTTGAATAAAGTGTTCTTAATACACACACACTCATTCACACACACACACACACACACACACACACACAAATAAACCAGGTATCCACAGCTGCTGATTTGATCTTTAACAAATATCCAAGTCCTCATCTCCTCCTGGAATGTCTGAATTAATATAGTTTGTGCCCACCTCCACACACTACTCACTATTATCTATTCATTCTATCTCCACAGAAGGGACCAGAGTGCTCAGGGAAGGCAGCACCACGTTGCATGTGAAATCTACACTCGTCCATTTGGTAGTCTCCACAGCTTCCTGCAGCACCAAATCACAGTGTCATTAGCTTCAGATTGTTATGACAGGGTCTCTTAATTCAAGTCTGTGATAGTGCTTTTAAATCACAACATCTACTAAGTGGTTTCATTTGTTTAAAGAATGTCCACTGCCCGCAGGGCCTCTGGGCATGGGTACAAAACACTGCTATCAAGAGGAGTCCACGGCAGCACTCAGTAATCAACTAGCTGTTCATTATCACACTTTCACCAGTAACACTAAGTACATCAACAAGGATGAACTATCAGAAACATATGATTCTTGTTCACACTTACATAAAATAGTGACAGTGCTGTTAGTAATTGGTTACCAGATCCTCAATTGCTTTGTTCTTTGGCATTAGTAATATGCCACTTGAAGTTTTACACCAAATTAACATTACCCACATTCAACTGTTTCAAAGCCCTTTGAAAACGTGCTGTCCTTCTTTACAAAGACAACACGCCTGACAGTAACACGTACATTTGAATCATTTGCTTCCAGCCTTAAGTTAAGAGTGTATACAGACATCTATTTTCACCTGACCCATTTCGGAACAGGACCATTCCATTCTGACGTTATTAGCCGGAGTTAAGAGATTTGTCCACCATTATGAAAAATTATTTCACTATACAAAACTAACTCACCTGTCTCATGAATAAGTTTATTAACATGTAACCCTGTAAAACCATCAGCCTAACAGATTAAGGTGAGGGAAAGCAAATTCTGAATATAAATAACCAAGGAACTTGCTCAACTAGGACTCAGCCTGGCTCCAAGCTCAGCTGGTAGACAGAAAGGTAATGCCAGAATTTGGGGGATCATATTAAATAGTTTGTAATCAATGCTAAGTCCTTTAAATTCTGTTTCTATTTTTCTATTTATAGAAAGCAAATGCTATCTGTTGATATCTAAATTTCTTATGAAAATGAATGAGGTAGCAATTACATGAATTACTTCCATTTTTAAGAGAAAGTGCTTCTGGAATGAAGAGGATTATTGGAGACTAGGCAGGATCCCAAAACCGGGCTCCAAATTCTGTTCCAAAAATGTGGGTGTCTACACTGTTTAAAAGAAACAAAAACTGCATCTAATTCCATTGGAATTAACTACTCCCACTTTTGCCTTACAAATGACCCTGTAGAAAATGTTTACATAATACCTAGGGGTTTATTTTTTGTTTTCCACTGACACTATAAATCAGATGCTTTCCACTGACACTGTAACTAGAAAATTGGATCTCAAGCTTCTCACTGGTTAACATAGCCTTATAAGATCTGGAGTCACGTAGCTTCACTTCCAAAACCATCTGAAACCCCAGATCTTTGACTATCCATTTCCAATTGAAATATGAATGTGTCAATTAGCTGTGTGGCTGAGACAGGACACACTGAATTCCAAAGCTCCAGATTTTGACATGGGATTAAATGCTTTCGATGCTATAAATGGATATCCTGGAATTATAATTAATCTTTCTCTTTTCTGTATTTCAAAGCAATTGTTATGTTGTCATTGTTATTGTTGTTGAATGTGTTATCTTTTATTATAGAAATTCCCCTGATTCACCAACAGAAAAACATGCTTTTGTGGTTTTCTCCTAGTAGAAACTTCATTGCTCACCATTTCACCAAATTCTTCTTGCAACCATATGGATGACTGGTCGGATTAAAGGGGCCCCTGTGTTTAACTGGAAGAAGTGAGGGGAGAGGGTTTGCATTCAGTAATGTGAAAGAAATTTAAATTTATAGACTTTGATTCTTATTATCATGGCCTAATAAACAGAACTAACTATCTCAGATATTATAGGAATGTAATCAAACATTTATTGGGGAAATATTATCCTAAATATTCACTTAAAGAATGTATTCTACATTCTAATAAGTTTTTACTATGTTGGCAAACAAAAAGGAATTACAGGATTGGTAACAAATGTTTTGTTCCTGAAAGTAACTATTTTGCTTAAAACAAATGTTCAACTTTTTTTTTTTTCTTTCCACAATGTGAATTCTTCAATCCTTTTGGATAAAAGGCTTAGATGATCTGTTGTCTCTAGCCAGAATGGCTGCATATGTTCAATAATATATCAGTTTCATCATCCGCCATAGAATAGGCACATATGACAATAAATCATTTTGGGAACTTCCTGAATCTCAGCCAAGTTGTAGACAATAAAAGATCCTGCTTGTAAAGGCAGCTATAAAAGTTAATTTCATACAGGTTCCCCAGCACACATGCTACGGTTCAGTTCCAAACAGATGTGAGCTTGGAACAGCAGTGGAAAATGGCAAGAAGCATTTTTGCTAACTTTCCGTATCAGGAGATCCAAATACTTCATGTTTTGTGTAACCTTTGGTCATTAACACATGCAGCAGGTATGAAAAATGAATTCTTCAAGCTTTTCTAATGCCTAAGATGCTGTCGTTTCCAGTCTGAAGTATACCTCCACATTGGAAAGATTATCCACCAAGCCAGACATGCAGAAACACAGAAAATCCTCACTGAGCCAAATAACAAAGACAACAGCAGACGTTTGGAGCTGCGCTTTGAAAGAATCTCTTGAAACAAGAACTTGTATTTATTTCCTCCCTTGCTTTGGACTGTAGATGTCCTAGCAGATAGCTGCAAAGACAATTAGCCACTCCACTCACCCATGTCATCACCAGGAAGAGATTTGGAGGGAAGACGGCTAGATTTCAGCAACACCAACCCAGTTATGTGAATTGGTTTAAAATATCTGTCAAAGATCACACTTAGTCCTTGGTCACAAAGGTCACTAGAAACTCTTTTTGTACCCCTGCCAAGGACCACCGTCTACGCTTATTTATTCCTAAGATTCCCATGGTTTTAGGCTAAAACCATGTTTCTCCTGATTTCAAACAATAATTGGGTTCCCAGCAAGTCACATGTTCATCTGAAGTTTTGTAATTTGAACCATTCTCTATGAATCAGCAAAGCTTCATGTTAAAGATTCTCTGGAATTGATTTGCAACAATAATGATCAGTCCTTCAGTTTGTTTTGGTGGAAAGGGGATTTTCTTAATGTGATGAAGACAGACTCTCTTTACAGATGCCCTCCTGACCTTGAGAGTACAGAGCACAACCGGTGTCGGAGACCCTGTAGGACAATTAAGTGCCTAGAGATGAATGAGGGCATCATTAAGCTTTTAGTAATACCCCTGAAATTAATTAAAGCCAACCTAGGGATTGAGGTGCTCCAGGCCAGAAAAAAAGAAAAAATAGTGGAATGATGATATAATGTGATGGGTATGTATATCATCACATCTTATGCTGGCAGAAGGTAATTTTTTTAAATTACAAATGACACTTATTTCCATTGATTAGTTCATATGAACATCAACTCAGCCTTGTAAATTTGTGAGGGATTCTTATATTGAGGAAACAGAGGCTCTGTGATATTAAGTGACAGGCTTGGGCCATTTCTTCTGCTATAACAAAATGACTTTAGACTGGGTAATATATAAATAATAGACATTCATTTTTCACAGTTCTGGAAACTGAGAAGTCTTAAATCAACATACCAGCAGATTTCGTGTCTAATAAGGGCTTGTGTCTATTTCCAGGAAGAAGACATCTTCTGTCTGTGTCCTCGAGCAGCAGAAAATGTTCAAGAGTAAGAGGGGACAAACTCGCTCCCTTAAGCCCTTTTATAAGGGCACTAATCCTACTCCTGAGGGCAGAGTCCTCATGGCTTGACCACCCCTCCATGACCATGATAAGCCATGGTAAAATTCAATATTTTGAAATTATTTTTAAAGATAGCACTCAGATCAATTTATACCTGTGCCCTGAATATGCATCTAATCTTTCTGGATATGACATGAAATTATCAAGTCTTTCTTCAAACACAGAAGTCTGTGTCATCATCTTTGGCACACTTTGAAGAATGCGCCTAAAGTCTTCAGCATCTATTGATTATTTGAAGATCCTATGCCTGTGTGAAGAAAATAGGCCATCTACCATATATTGACCGCTAGTTGGTTAATGGTTCCACATCTTAATACAATCATCTTAGGGTTCAGGTTCTGACACAGGAATTTTAGAGGGACACTGACTACTGATCCATAAACAACATGGTTTTGAGCCATGAGGGTTCACTTACAGGCAGATTTCCTTTTGCCTCTGCTACCACTGAGACCACCACTACCCCTCCTCCTCAGCCAACTCAACATTAAGATGATGAGGACAAAGACCCTTAGGGTGATCCACTTCCACTTCATGAATAGTAAATACAGTTTTTCTTCTTTATGATTTTCTTCATGACATTTTCTTTGCTCTGGTTTATTTTATTGTAGGAATATAGTATATAATACACATAACATACAAAATATGTTTTAATCAACTGTTTATTTTTTTGGTAAGGCTTCTGGTCAACAGTAGGCTGTTGATAATTAAGTTAGGAATTGAAGGTTATACAAAGGCCGGGTGCAGTGGTTCATGCCTGTAATCCTAGCACATTGGGAGAACAAGCTGAGAGGATCGCTTGAACTCAGGAGTTAGAGACAAGACATGGCAGAAACCTTATCTCCACTAAAGAAATTTTTTAAATTAGCTGAATGTGGCTGTGCACACCTGTAGTCTCAGCTACTCAGGAGGCAGACGCAAGAGGATCATCTGAGCCCTGGGGGGTGTGTCAAGGTTGCAGTGAGCCATGATCGCACTACTATACTCCAGCCTGGGTGGCAGAGCAAGACCTTGTGGAAAAAAAAAGGTTATATGCAGATTTTTCTCTCCATAGGGGTGGGAGGCAGTGCTCCTAACTCCCACACTGTTGAAGGGTCTAATGCTATATTAAAACCATAGCAGTGATAACCTCCCAAAAAGACAAAGGAGACAAAGGCCACAATCCCAAGGGCATGGACTTGGAAAGGCAGTAGGCCAGGAGTTGCTGCACAGCCCAGAGCACCATCAGCCTGGTGTCCAGGGTCTGTGTCCCTGGACGTCCACATAGAAGACATGGGACATGAGGTTCTCCTGCCAGCTCAGCCGCTGACCAGCTGTGGTCTTAGAAAATCACTTTAACTCTTGGGCTTCCCTGGTCTCATCTTTAAAAGTGAGATGAGGAGGGTGGACTATAAAATGAACCCTAAAGTCCCTTAAGATTTGACCTTCTACATAGGTCCTCTGGGTAGAGATGGTGGAGATGAGCTGTATTTATTGGCAAAAGGCAGTAGGAAATGTGCTTTGAGAGCCTTGGGCTGCTAGTCCGCCTGCCCCTTAGCTATGTTTTATCACAAGTACTTTGCTTTTCAAAAAACAGAGCCAGGTGCAGTGGCTCACCTATAACCCCAGCACTTTTGGAGGCCAGAGGTGGGCAGATCACTTGAGTCCAGGCATTTGAGATCAGACTGGACAACATGACAAAATCAAATCTCTACAAAATATACAAAAATTAGCCAAGAAGGGTGGCGCACACCTGTGGTCCCAGCTACGAGGGAGGCTGAGGTGAGCAAGACCCTGTCTCAGAAAAAAAAAAGAAAAGAAGAAATGGGTAGATTCGTGTCAAGCCATAAGCAGTGTAAGCTCAGAGCCAGAGGGTATTTGTCCTTAAACTAGGATGGGAGACAGAACAGAACAGAACCCAGTGCAGGCCACCTAAGAGCAGAGAGGGGAGCAGCGAGAAATGAGGTCAGACCGACTCACTGGCCTCTGTACAGTTCTCACTTGGCTCCTCCTGGAGCTGACTCTCAGATTATTGTTTGGTTTTCTCAGAACCAGGAGCATGTGGTTTTGCTTCACCAAGACGGTCAGAAAGTAAATGCCTGGACTGTGACTAGCCTGGTCCTTGCCTGGGGAACTAAGCCAGTCACCGTGCCTCTCTCCAGATTCCTCCAACCTCTACGCTTGACCAACTGGACTCGTGCCACAAGCAGGAACGGACCTCATATCCCATCCTGTTGCTAGTGTTCTTCCCTCCCTCCCCCATTTTGCAATTCAGAACACAGCGGGTCTTCGTTGGCAGTCTGTCAGTGGGTATTAAAGGTCCCAACTGTTCAAACTGTACTCTGTGGCATTCAACAGAAGTAGGGCTGGACTGATGTCCAGACGCTACAATGAGAATCATTCCTTATTTAGCATCCTGTGAAAACCACAGTCCTATGTTTACAATAACTAGAACACCTATAGTATGTAACAATTTCTTCCTAGGATTGTCTGTTGTCATCAGATCAGGCCAGTTTGTAAGATCATAGAGTTAATTTTGTTTTATTTTACTTAATCGTCTGCTCTTTGCAAACCAACTGAGTATTCTATAAGGTATTAAATGGTACCACAGTGGCAGGAAGAGTTCTCATCCGGCTCCCAAAGCACAGCTTTTTACCTGGCAGGATATGGATCATTGGTTTTCAGTCCATATTACTTCCTAGAAGGTGTGGGCTGCAAAGGAGTTATTCTTGATGTATTCCAGTGTTGGAAACACAGCCCTTTCAGCCCACAGAGCAGTACTGAGTGTTGAGACACTCCTCTGGCAGTGTCTCAACAAAGATCAGGTAGTTTTAAACAACCTCCACCTTGAGTCATTCAAATGCCTTGCAGCATCTTCACAGACCAACCTTGTGAGGTAGAAATCTAGCAATGGACTTCCCATTTGACAGGAAGAAGCTGATAGAGAGAAGAGAGGAGCTGTTTGTCCAGGCTACGCTTGTCCAGAGACACACGCATGGCTTTCAGACTCATTTTGCTCCCTATCACCAGCTCTGCATGACAGCAGTAAAACCTGTCCAAAGCATGGACCCCTTTGTATTCAACATGGATCTCCTTCCATCTTGGAATTCTTTTTGGCATCCTGGTAGATAACCTAACAATGCTCTTGGCAGTCCTCCAAGCTAGCAAATCTTGGTAACATGTTAGCCAATGTTATAAACTTGCCATCTAGATGCAATACTTCTACAAGTTGGCCTCTCATCAAGGGAGAAAGAAGAAGTCATAAATGGATACAGTTGTCCAAAAATTTCCTGGGCAAAACTTGTCCAAAAAGTTGTCCAAAAATTTTTACCATCACTGGGCAGAGATCTTTCTTCCCAGTTATAAAATTTGTATTTTAATATCAAAACAATTGCTTAAGTCTTATGCCTTGGGAAAGAAAATGAACCAAGAAGATATCCCTAAAGACGATTCCAAATGTTTTAGAGAACTTCTTTTTTATCGAAAAGAGCATGGGAACAGATTTTTATAGTCTCAATCCAGCCATCGCAATTATTTTTTAGTTTCATGCCCCGAGTAACTGATCTTCAAAATGTCCAAGTTGATACCAGGCCATTCAACGCTGTTTAAAAGTAAGTTGACACTTGAGGAATAACAGTCGCAGTCATAATGCAATCTAACATCTCTACAATGCTGGAGAGTTGACCAGGCATCTTTCCATTTGTCACATTTAATCCCCACAACTTCTCTAAATTGGCTTCTCTTATCCTCATTTTGTAAATTAACAAGCGTGCCCAAAAATGGTCAGAAATGGTGTTCCTATCCCAGTCTTCTAAACTGAAATCTAAAAGCTTCTTTCATGATATCAAAAATAAATCTCAGCAGTGCCAGGTTATTTAAAACATATATTGGGGAATCTTAAGTCAAAAGAAAAAACAAAGAATAACTTTGTATTTCCGTAAATGTGTATGGACTGATCTTAAAAATGAGTAAAACATCATCATACAAATCAAGAGGATTAAGTACTGAACACCATTGTTTGGCAGCCGAGCTTTGAGACCTTGCATGATGCTGTGCCCATCTTAGAATGTTTTCCCAACAACCAACCAAAATTACTCCAGTTCTCTGGGGCAGAAGTCTTTTGGTTCTCCCATGGCTTGGCTCTGTATTCCAGGAGATTTCATCTCATCTCGTCTCAGACTCTCATATGCCTCCATGGAAGGAGACTTCAAATTCTGGGTAGAGCTCTATACCCTCAACATCTACAGGGTACAGGTAATTTTCAAAACAGTGTTCAGCAGCCACAGTCTATTTCCTGAAACTTCCTTGCAAAAGAACAAGTCACCCCCTCTGATCACCAAGTGAATGTTATGGGCCTAGGGGAAAAGGCCAGGTATAGACTTGACCTGGAGAGAACAAAGATAAGGATGTTTGTGCAGCAATTGATGTTAATGGTTTGTCTCCTCAATTAGAACTTTAATCTTTCCTCACTGCTTGTTTTCCCCAACTCTTAAGACAGTATCTGGTGCATAATCAGGATTAAATGAATGTCTGTTAGCAGGGAAGGAAAGATGAGAGGCGTAGAAGAACAAAGGCTAGGAAAATAAAGGAAGAGAGGGTATGGATGGATGGAAGGAAGGAAGGAAGGAAGGAAGGAAGGAAGGAAAGGAGGGAGGAAAGGAGGGAGGGAGGGAGAGAGGGAAAGAGAGGGAGGGAGAGAGAGAGGGAGGAAGGGAGGGAAAGAGAGAGGGAGGGAAAGAGGAAGTGAGGGACAGGGCCTATTTTTCTAAGGCTGCCTCCAGGAAAACAGAGCAGGGATAAATAGCTTTAAGTTTGTAAGCTTTTAAAATCTTCTTATCACAGTGGCTGCACCCCCACCTCCCTCCTCCTATAGAATCAGCACATCCAGCCTAGAAGCAAGAGTCTCCTCCTACATTATGAACAAGAGTGTCTGCCTAGGAGGGAATGTCTTCATCACGGAAAAAAATGCACCCTCTCCCACTGTGTCTAATTTCCTCTAGGTTTCCTCCCTTGGCCCCGGGAGCCCAAACAGCCTTGGACCTGCATCCCTGAAAGAGGCCTCCCAGCCTCACTGGGAGTCCAGCCTTTCTGTCCAGCCAACCAGCTGCACCCTGGAGCCCAAACGTGGCTCATCTTTCCAGCCTTGGCTTTGCTTGTGTTCCACAAGCAAGTAGATGGGCCAGCCCAGAAAATCAAGCCTGCTTCCTCCAGAAGCCATATGTTTTCTTTCACATCCCAAACCTTCGTCAGGTGGGTTCTGTTTCGAGTTTACAATGGTCCCCCTCCCCCAACATTCTCAGCCTCCTCACACAGCTTCTAAAGGGCTAAGGGTATCATGTTCTCCAGCTCCGCAGACACCTGTTGCTAGCCCTCAGCTCCGGACTCTCCAATTCACAGGGTCAGCATCAGTTAAAGATGTATTCAGTGCAGAGAGAAGGGAATTTCTCCTGTGCTGTTGGTTGCCTGAGCCTTGTCCCCAGTTCCTCTGGCTGGTTTGGTTACTGCCCTGTGTTTAGATCAGAGCTAAAATTGTGTTTCCTTTAGCTACTTCTGAAGGATTGTTCCCAGGCTGTGAGTATTGATGGGTAACCACAGGGTATGCCTTCAGAGGTTCATTCCACTTGCTTACAAGGACAATGCTAATCCCTTTTTTAGGAAGTGGAGAGGGAAGGAAGAAAGGAGGGAGGACATTAGCATCACAAGGACAATGCTACTCCCTTTTTTGGCATTACAAGAATAATGACCTTACAAGAACAATGCTAATTTCTTTTTTTAGGAGGGAAGGAAGGAAGGGAGGGAAAAGAGAGAGAGAGGGAAAAGGGAGGGAGAGAGGGAAAAAGGAGGAAGGGAGAAAGGTAAAAAGGGAGGGAAGGATGAAGGGAGGGAGAGAGGGACGAAGAAAGGAAAGGAGGGAGGAAAGGAGAAAGGGAGGAAGGAAATTGGTTTCACTAAGCAGCTTTTACAAACTAGAGACCCAGCTCAAGGTGCCTTACCTCTGACACCTTTATTCTCAGGAGCAATTCTGTAATGAGGTGGATATTATCATCCATATTTTACAGAATAGAAAACTGAGATTCAGAGCAGTTAAGTGGTCATGATCACACACTAATAAATGGTTGAGGTGCTACCCCAAACTGTAGATGTCTGATCCTTTGGACAGTTCTAGATTTTCTTCCGGCTACCTTCTCCTCCTGGATTGCTGTCTTAATCTCTATACTATGGTATCTACCTTTCTGGGACATCTAAGAATTTATTAGAGAGTGTATTTTTTCTGCCCCTGGTGGCTTTATGGAGAAGGAGTATCTTTCATGTAAAAATGAAATATAAATGTTTGTCTCATAAAAATAAAAAACGCTACTTTTTAATGAAATAATAGAAATCGTCAATGAGAGCTGTCTTGTCAAAGTAAACAAAGCTACTACTCTCCCACAGAGAGTAAAACAGAAAAGCTGGCTCCATTCAAGATTTATTTTGCAACTGATTCAGATTAAGGGGAGGCTCTTAGGGAATTTTTCTTTAGGAACCATAGCAGACTCTGTAATGCCCATTCTCCCCATCTCTAACAATGGAACTCCCACATTGTACCTGGGCACAGCCCTTCAGCTGGAGACTACATTTCCCAGGCTCCCCTGCAGCTTGGGGTGGCCATGTGATCAAGTTACAGCCAGTCAGCTGTGAGCAGAAGGATAAGTACTGCTTCTGAGTCACAGCCCTGGGAAACAGCACAAACCCACTGCTCTGGCTTTTTTCCTCCTTCCTGCTGGCTGCAGCTGTAGCTGCTTCCCTGGACCCAGCCCCAGTTTGCTGACCTCTGCACTGTTACATAAGAGAAAAGGAAACTTCACTCCTGTTTACGTCACTATAATTCAAGATCTTTCTTTTTAAATATCTTATCTTTAAGGAAAAGGTAAACCTGTGCCATAACAAATACAGGGGCCCAGGACTTCCACTTTACAGTACAACTGCCAAGGAACACACTTAAATTGTGATTTATTCAAATCTCATGTTCATTTGAGTTTTTAATTATATGTCAATCAATTTGCCAATCAGTTAATATTTCTGGGCATCTGCTCCATTCAAGGCACTCTACTTGGCACTAAGATAAACAGACAGTCCCTGACTTAAAAGGTTCAACTTAACAATTTTGTGACATCACAATAGTATGAAACCCACGTGCATTGAATAGAAGCTGTATTTCAAGTACCCATACAACCATTCTGTTTTTCACTGTCAGTATTCAATAAATTATATGATATTTTCAGGACTTGTTTATAAAATAGGCTTTGCGTTAGAGGTGTCTGCCCAGCTGGAGGTTCATGTAAGTGTCCTGAGCATGTTTCAGGTAGGCTACACTAAGCTATGATGTTTAGTAGATGAGGCGCACTTAATGCATTTTCAACCTACAATATTTTCAAGTTATGATGGCTTTATTGGAAACTTACATTGTGTATCAAGGAGCATCTGTGTATGACATATCCAGCCCTTGAGAAGTTCATCCTCAAGCCAGGAAGACCAAACAGACCCAAAAATACCTCAAAGCAGTGCTATACAATATTAACCTCCACACAAGAGGCACCAGTGGTGTGCATGCTATGCAACTTAAACCTTCATCAGGAACACCATTCCAGGGTCAAGGGGCCTCCAATTTGACATAAGATTTTGTGGTGATTGAATCTGTTTTTCCTTTCCCAAATCACTTATTTTCCCTCTACTTTAAATTCTCAGTTATGAATGGTCCCAGTCTGATTATCAATGTCTTCATCCTTTTGACTTAATGACTTGGGCTTCCAGCCCCTCCAATATATCTTCCTGTTCCTGGTCCTAGAGGGCATGGAAGTGGTCCCAGTCTGCTGCATATTTTGTTTTTAAGTCATGCACTGTTAATGTTGGAGATAATCTCTCAGTGCCTCCGTTTCTGCTGCCCAAATAACAAATCTCTGCGCATTGTCCTATTGTCCTATGTTGTGCCTCATGCTGAATGACTGCTTTTCAGGAGCAAGAGAAAAGTGGCTATGCAAATTGGCCTGGATGCCGAGGCACCAAAACTAGAAAAGGAAAGGATAAGCAGGCCTGAGTAACCTCAAGAGATAGATTAACGAAGAGAGGAGGAATATACATGGATTTTCATTCTGTATCATTGGCAAACAAATCTGGAGCCAGATCTCTAATCAATTGTTTGATTGTTTACTAAAGGGGAGGGTAATGTCTGTCCACAATATTGACCAGCATTAAATAAAACACACACACAGAAAATGGAGTTTCATCTATCACTTTGGATTGGTTACATCTCCAAGGCAAGTACGTGGGGGAATTGGAGATAGTTCTTTTTTTTTGGTTTTGTTTTTGTTTGTTTGTTTGTTTGAGACAGAGTCTAGCTCTGTCACCCAGGCTGGAGTGCAGTGGCCTGATCACAGCTCACTGTAATATCTATCCCCCAGGTTCAAGTGATCCTCCCACCTTAGCCTTCCGAGTAGCTGGGATTATAGGCACGTGCCACCACAACTGGCTATTTTTTGTGTTATTAGTAGAGACAGTGTTTTGCCATGTTGTTCAGGGTGGTTTTGAACTCCTGGCCCCAAGTGATTTGCCTGCCTTGGCTTCCCAAAGTGCTGGGATTACAGGCATGAGCCACCGCACCCGGCTGGAACTGGAGACATTTTTAAATGTTATGTGAAACTGAGAGCGGCCTCCATCTAGCTCTGAGGGAAACACATGTGATACAGAGAAAAGAGAATGTGATTTTGTGTTAGAACTTCTCCACTGCTTACTACACGTGTAACTCATTGGGTGACAGTATTTTCATGTCTAAAAATGGAACAGCAATGCAGGAGTGCCCTGTAAATTACTGAGAAATGGAAGTGCCTGGCATGCTGCTTGACCCAGAGTAACTAATCATGAATTGCTAACTCAATCGGAAATGGACATCTTTAAAATCATAACATCTGTTCTAAAATGAAAAGAAGAACCTAGAGTGACACGGAGGGAATGGCTGTCAGAATATGATATGTAAAGACTAAGAAAATGATGCCTAGGCAGAAACCTACCTCTGCTGAAAAGAACGGATTTCAGACAACATGAGAAAACTGGCAAAGCCACAGCATGAAGTGACAGAGAAATGTGTAGGAATGCTCTGAAGCCAGAGGGGACCTCCAAGGACATGAACCCAAGAAAGAAAAAGAATAATTCATTGAATTCCTCTAAGAACAGGACAACGGAGCAGTCTTAGCCTAACAGAGACGGGACAGTGCGTAGGGATTATTTTCAGCCACAAATGAAGGAGGGGACTTGCAGAACTTCAAGGAAACCTATGAAGGGGAATTGGAGAGTGATACAAAAGCCTGAATTTAAATTGCATGAAAAATAGTTTGCAATTCTACATACCTGTCATTTGCCAAATAGTTGCAGAGTTGGCCCCAGGAGATTTCCATACGTTGTGCTAACATTGCTTTGGAGGCTGACTGAACATTTGTGGTGTTTCAGAGATGCCAGTTTTGGTGAGGGGTTTGGGGGTTGCTGGGGGCAGTCACCTGCATCGTGCAAGCATAGAAATGAATGATATTATCCCCAGGGCACAGAAAGCAGAGCTGTGGGGGCCTCCAAGTCCTGTCTTTCTCCATTGCCACTCCTGCACACCTGTGCTAGCAAACACTCCAGATTCTGTTCTCTGGGTGCACCCTGAGCCTGTGCTGTTCCTCAACTTGCAGATTTTAAAACCTTTTCTTTTCTTTCTTCCCTGCACCCCCCACCCCCCACCCAAGATGTCTCACTCTATCGCCCAGGCTGAAGTGCAGTGGCACAATGTTGGCTCACTGCAACCTCCGCCTTTCAGGTTCAAGCAATTCTCCTGCCTCAGCCTCTTGAGCAGCTGGGACTACAGGTGTGTGCCACCACACCCAGCTAATTGTTTATTATTATTATTTTTAGTAGAGACAAGGTTTTACTGTGTTGGCCAGGCTAGTCTCAAACTCTTGTCCTCAGAATCCACCTGCCTCGGCCTCCCAAAGTGCTGAGATTGCAGGCATGAGCCACTGTGCCTGGCCCTAAAACCTTTTCTTTAGCACAGTGAAGGACCAAGGCATCTGGAGTCCACCAGCCCTCCCCTCACATGTGTACAGCAGTTTGGTCACAGCAGAAACATCCACCGTGGTCAGTGGGTAAATATCCGATAGGACAGAAAAATGACTCCTCCAAGGAACTCAAATGCTCCTGATAATTAGAGAAGAAAGTGGGGAAATCCCTTCCCTGAGATCCTGATTTCAAGGCCATGGCTACATCCATGATTAGGTATGTTTCTGCTTTGCTTTCTCTAGAGAATCAAGGAGAAATCCTGATTCCAAATCCTGAATCCTGTAGCCATTCCACCACTACAGCTTCCGGCTCATGAGCAGAGCTGGGTGGTGGTACCTCCTCCATCCCCATTCCTGGGGCACAGGGAAGGGCAAGGAAATTCTCAGAACAATGCTGCATAAGGCAGGATTTCTCCACTAGTCCCAACCTTCCCTTTCATGGGTCTCCAATCCTGCCTCCTGCTCTGCACCCCGCACCCCTGTCTTCGTAGAGCCGTCAGTAAGTCACACACATGGTGGATGATAAGAGACCGGGTAACAGCACTGTGCCTGCCACCTGACCACAAGCCCAGGCAAAACTGTGGTTTGACCCACATGGGGCAGGCAGATGGCTCTGTTAATGCCTGTGTTTTTCTCAGACTGATCCAAGCCCTGAGGCACGAGAGGGAGGATCTGTCAGCACAGGCAGCTCATCGCCTGGCTCTCACCACCCAGTTTCAGCAGGACTGAAAGACCACGGTGCACTTTTGCTTCCCTGGACTCTCAAAAAGCTCAGTGCTGTTTATTTTCCTTTGCTCAATCTCCTCTTTTCACCACCAGGACAGTGTGAAGTCAAAATCTGTGCTCAGCACAAGACACAACAGAGAAAGAGGAAGAAACCGGCACACAATATTTTCTCCAGCGTGCTGCCTGGGGAGCCTGGCCTTGACTTTGACATGTGCTGGAGGTGTGGTGTCCAAAGTAAACTTTTTGAACTGTTTTTTTGGAACCTCCAAAAAGACCTTGCACATCAAAGGGGATCTGATCTCCCACGAGGTGCATTGTAGGCATCGTTAAGCATTTTGCATGAATCAAACACCTTCTGAAAAAGAAAAGAAGCCCAAACTCAAAGCACATGGCCAGCCCGTGCCCCCAACTGCAGGCAGCCCCAAGCACATGCTTGCCACATGGCTTCACCTGGTTGGGTGGAATCAAACCCTGAGAGGCATGGGGGCTTCTCCATCACAGGAGCCACTCTCTGTGCACTCCCAGGCTGGGATACAATGGGGCTGCTTGTTGGAACAGCCTCATGACCCTGGCCTAGGCCCGCCTCAGGAGAGCCCAGGCAAACTCGGACTCCAGTCACAAGGGGAGCCCTGCTGGGCTGCTCCACCCCAAACGCTGAGGCAGGACGAAGTCTGGGACTGAATACAGAGTCCTGTGTGAGTCCTTGGCACCATGCCCAGAAAGCCACAGCAGTGTCCATGGGCTTGGTGGAGAATTCCAGGCTCTGAAAAGAAAGCAGAGCGGGGAACAGAGCCGGAGCCTTGAGACTATTCTGTCATCTTCCCTTATGGAATTCATTTGGCTCACCACAGGCAGCTGTGGCCATGGGCAGAGCATGAGCTCAAACTTCAGAGGCTACAGTTGCCCAGACAGTCCCAGAAACTGATGACACGTTCTCCTCTTGACCTGCCTGAGGAGGAAGGAACTTCAGGCCCTTTCCCACAAGCTGTGCTACCTGCACAGTGGCAGCCATCCCACAAGGGCAGAGGGAAGGGATCTGGAAGTCATTGTGTCCTCTCAATAACCCTCAAAGTGTCTGGGAGACACCAAACCTCTAATTTCACTGGAGGTACATGCAGCAATTGGTAATACAAGATGCTATCATTTCTGGCAATTGCCTTTTTAAAAGTCATCTTCTCTGGTTAGCAAAGTTCTAGGTTCAAGAAAAGAAAAAAGTTTAAAACCACTAATGCAACCCGATTGGTAGGAGTTTTAATTAGCAGTTCCAAAACTGCACACATTCTGAGCTTTTAATTAATAGGCACAATTTCCATTGCATTTTACTTCAATAGGAGCTATATAAAACCAGTGAGTGGGCGACATTCCATTCAAAAAAGAACTAGAAGGAAAAGGGGGCAGAGGAGAGTTGAATTCGGAGGAACAGAGAAGACAAATCAACTGTTTCTCTAAATTATGCCTTTATAAATAAACATTGTCACCTACACCTCTCACTGGAAGCCCTTTAGCTCATGCCCAATCCACCCCTTTGACCATTTTAACACTTTGACACCCTGAACTGTGGGCCCAGACACTGGGGATGCCAGCCAGATAATCCTCCCCTCATTCCACAAATACAGACTGAGCATGCTATGTGCCAGGTGCAGGCAAGTACCAAAGACGCCAAGGTGAGGGAGTTGGTCCCCACCCTCCAAGGAGCTCATAGTTTTATGGAAGATGATCACATAAGGAAAAAGAATGTTCTATGTCTAGACCACAGGCACCTCAGGGGCAGAAACACTGTCTCATTCATTCTTATACTCCCATGATCTAGCCAGGGTCTAAGCAGAGTAGGCAATTATTAAATGTCTGTTGAATGAATACAGGGTGAAAAATGTGTGCCTTAACACATACAATGGTGAACAAAGCAAGGCAGGATCCACCCTGCTCGGTGAGGTAGCCTGAGAGGACAGTTTCCTGGCATGCTGAAGCAAGGCCACACCAGTAGTTGTCCATGGCGTAATTTCTAACTGCTCAGAACCCAGTAAAACAGGTTGTTAAATATTTTTACTATCATCTACCAGGAGAAAGGTGAGATCACAGAGCTGGATCTTAAAGACGAAATGACAGTCTCTCAAAGTTGGGAAGGACATTCTGGACACAAGGACTAGTGCAGGCAATAGCAAGGAGACCTGAGCTTTGCCACACAAGTTGGAGATTGGGAAGAGGGAGGTTGGATCCTGCAGAGCCTCGTCTACTGTGTGGGGTCACTTAGACTTTATCCTGAAGGCAATGAGGAGTCAATACAAGGCTTTCATCAGAAAGAGACCTGAACACTCTGATGGAAAAAGAGACAGGTCTGGGAAAAGAAACATTTAGAGGCTTTAGAAATAGGCAAGTAAGAAAATGTCAGAGTCAGAGGTAAGACATGGGCAGAAGAGACGTATGAATACAGGGATATTTGGGAGGCAGGCTCTCCTTACACAAGATGAAGGAACGTATGGGAAGCGGAGGATAAGAGAAGAGAGCTTGGGCAATGGGGGAGGCTGGGTTCCACTAACATGACAGGAAGCTAGCCCAGGTGATGGGGCTAGGGAAGTGATGAGCATTACATGGCAGATGTTGCTTTTGCTGGGACAGATGGAGCACCCCGGGGTGGGCCCTAGGGTTCTAGAGCTCAGGCAGATCTGTCTGGGATTTGCATGGGGTGTTCTTCCACAGTCTCATGAACACACACACACACACACACACACACACACACACACACACACACCCCTTCCAGAGATTTCAGAATATGGCATTCCCTGGTAAGAACATTTCCATGTTTGACAAGAACCTGATGCTAATTCAGAAGATGCCACGAAAAACAGTGCACAATTAGAACGCGGCGATGACACCGATGTGTGAAAGTCCCGATAAAACTGACTCTAGGAAGACTGCCAAATAGGGAGAAATGTTCAAGCTTCATTTCTCATATATGTTCTGAAGAGTTCAGAAAGAAGCCCTGGCACACTCAGTAACCTCAAGGAACCTTTTCCCCTTTTAAAGAATAAAAGAAATGTTAAAAGAAACCTTCTTAGAACATACCATCAAAGCCTTAGTCTGTGCTCATTGCTCAGTCTAAACCACCTGCAGGCTTCCAAAACAGTGATAATCCCACCAGACTTCTACCTGTTGGATTCTAAACAAGAAATTCTGAACAATCGATAGATGGATTGCCTTACTAGCGTCCTCCCTTCAGATATTTTTCAGCTCATCTCTGGCTTCCCCAAGAGACAAGAAATTCTCAGTACACCTTCACATTAATCTGTCTACCCTAGATTCAGTGAAACCGTTTTCTATCTGGTACACACTATAATTTCCAGGTGGAGAATAAAGCCAATAAAGCCCCCCAAAATATTCAAACCTATATGGTTGTAGTATAGCTAAAGGGACCTTTGTGATCAACTTGATATTCCGCTTGACCTGCCTGTGAATTAAAAGTCACTCCTGATAGTCTCATTTTACTACCTGGCTGGGGCATGGAGAGAATAAGCAACTCATGTTACCGAAACACCAGGGGTTTGATATCACTAGGGCCTGCTGCTTACTGCACAGAAAGCCAATCACTGACATGAGTATGGCCAGGAAGAAGGGTTTAATCGGGTGCTGTCAACGATGAGACAGGGGCTCAGTCTCAAATCCATCTCCCTGACCCACTAAAACTAGGAGTTTATGTAGCAAGGAAGAAATGTAGCAATGTGTAAGAAAACACAAGGAGGCGATCATCATAAATGAGGGGTCTGGTATCTCACTGGATGGATGGGAGGATCTGGTGAGTTTCAGTTCTTTGATACTTTTTGAAAGGCCTGAGGATCCTTTCCCAAGGAAGGAACTCAGATAAAACAAAAGTAAGTTTCAAGCTTTAAGACCAGAAGGGTCCATTTCTATGTTTATCCAAAAACAATGTCTATGGGACTCTTAGGTCGGTTTTAGTAGCACCAGACAGTGCCACAAATTGACTGTAAAAGCTCAGCCTTAGGATAAGCGCTCCCGGTTAGGATGGTCAAGAATCCCTGCCACTTAGAGAAATGAATTCCAGCTATCCCTGTGAAAGGGGCAGGCTGTATAACTTTGCCAACTATTAAACTCCCTTTGGTTCAAATACAAGGTGGACACTTAAGCCAGCCCAGGCGAGCTGCCGTGGAAGAGCTGCACACACTGAGGGGTTCACAGGCTTCTTAGCTCAGCAAGATCTTGAGTCTTACACAGTTAGTACTTGTTATGTGAGGTAGTTCTGTTCTATAAAGTCACCCAGAACACTGAATTAGTGAATACTGAACCGTCGCTCCTAGGGAAAATACAGGGTTAGGTGGCTGTGAGCCTCTAATTGCAACATTCTTACCAACCAATCAATATATAACCTTTTATATGTGTGTTTCTGTTTAAAGACAGCTTATTTAATATACATTGTTGATTCATGAACATTGAACACACAGTCAGCAGCACCCTAGCTCATGCCTAAACGAAGTTTGTGTAACACACGTGTTTTCTCTATAAGGCACGTCACAGCCTTCTGGCACTTAACGGACACTAGACGGCTCTTCAGACCACACATGGAGACCAATTTAAACAGCAAAATGACCAACAAAAAGGACAAAAATGTGAAAAATGTGGCACTATATAAATCACAGGAAAAACACGTGTTTGCAGGATGAGAGCTGAAACGTGAAGGCAGAGTGAGGTCTTGTTCTGCCTTGGCTGGGAACATGCTCACTGGGCAACTGAAACCTTCCCCTACTCTGAGCATGTCCACTAATGACTGTGAATGTGCCACAAGCATTGATTTGGAGATTACGCATAAATATCAGCAAGTAGGCAAATTTCCAAATATCCAACTGGTGAATAATGAGGATGGACTCTAGGTTGTACTATAACTCCTTCCTGAAACCCAGCTATTCTGTGGAGAATCTAAACTAGATGCTTAAATACATCTGCTGAAGCGAGCACATCTTCAATGTCACTCCAGCCACTTTCGTTTTGGGGGATGTCAGTATACATATCTATATATATGATACAGATATGAGATATACAGAGATATATATAATAGATATATAGACATATAAGATACATATGATATATAGATATATAATATATGATATATATGATTTATGATACATATGTTATCTATGCTATATATATGCTATATATGTATCTCAAAAATATATACATATAGATATACGGGTTTTTTTTATTTTTTTATTTTTATTTTTTTTTTGAGTCAGGGTCTTGCTCTGTTGCCCAGGCTGGAGTACAATGACATGACCATGGTTCACTACAGCCTCAACCTCCCCAGGCTCAAATGATCCTCCCACCTCAGCCTCCTGGGTAGCTGGGACTACAGGTGTGTACCACCACATCCAGCTAATTGTTTGTATTTTTTGTAGAGACAGGGTCTCACCATGGATGTTAGTATACATTTTTTAAAACAAAAATTAAAACGAAGAAATGTCCAACGGGCTTATTTAAAATGCAGTATATTTTGAGTGCTACCCTTTGATGCATTAATGCTTTTAACTCACACCGTGAATACAGTGCAACATGGTGGGTACTAATCACAAGACAATTAAAGGATTTTTAAAGTATTAATTCAAACATCATCACAGGCGGTGCTGTCTGACGGAGGAACATGAGTTTTACATGATGACAGTCATCTTTTACTCCATCAGCATGTTTTCCTGACTATAATTCCACGTGAAGAGAATCCCAGTGTCTACATCTGAGGCCCTTTGTGAACACGTGGCTGCGGCTGTCTGATCCTCCCAGTCCTCCCTGTGACAGACTCATAAGGGAAAGATGATCAAGGTCTCCCTAGTAGTTGAACTCTCTTCTCAAGTTCATGATGCAGCTAAAGGAACCCATTGTTTTATCCTGTGGGTGAATGGAAACAGAGGCCTTCAGAAGCAGAGAGCCCAGGGCACAGCAAAGGAGCACCTTCCACAAGAGCCGAGGTGGAGACTATCTTTTCCCAGGCTGTGCCATCCACCACAGGTCACTGTCTGTCTGCAGGCCTCAGTTTCCGCCACTGTAGTTTGAAGATGCTGTAGACCAGGAAGACGTTGGCAAACATTATCTGGAAAGGTCCTATCGTATTTTAGGCTTTATGGACCAACAGGCAAAAACAATATTTGTAGGTTCTTATAGGACAAGAAAGAAAATAAATTACCAGAAGATTTTTCAACAATTAAAAATATAACAAAAACCAGCCAGCTGCAGTGACTCATGCCTGTGATCCCAGCACATTAAGAGGCCGAGGTAGGCAGATCTCTTGAGGCCAAGAGTTCAAGACCAGCCTGGCCAACATACCAAAAGCCCCATCTCTACTAAAAATATGAAAGTTAGCTGAGTGTGGTGGTGCGCACCTGTAGTCCCAGCTACTCGGGAGGCTGAGGCAGGAGAATCACTGGAACCTGGGAGGCGGAAGTTGCAGTAAACTGCGATCACGCCACTGCACTCCAGCCTGGGCAACAGAGTGAGACTTGGTCTCAAAAATAAATAACTGTAATAAAAACTAGCCCATGTGCCATACAAAAAGAGGCGGCCGGCTGGCTTTGGCTCCTGGGTTGTAGCTGCCGACCCAGCAGCAGCGCTGACGAGTACCGTCCAGTGGGCCCTTCTGTAACGATGTAAATGCTTCCATCTCCGCCGTGACCACAGAGTAGTTGAAATGTTGTTAGTGTGACTGAAGAACTGAATTTTTCATGTTATTTCATTTCAATTAATTTAAACTGAAATAGGCACATGTGGCTAGTGCCTAATCACAGCTTTAAACCTTCTGTCCACTTCCTTAGGCCCTCAGAGTTTATGGTTCCACAGTTTACTGCCTTCAAGAGTTTCTGTCTTATGAAATTGGCAGACATAGACAGGTTCTGAAGATTTTGTTCCAGTTGATTCCTTTGGTCTGCATTAATTTTCTTCTCTTCTAGTTTTCTACAATATTCCTAGTTTGCCTGTCTCTTTTTAATGCTGAATTCCTATCTGTGCAGGGAGATGCGTCAAGGAGCCACAACAAGCTGAAACTGGACTACAGGATTTTTAATGTTTTTTAATATATTTTTTTCATTTAGAGATAGGATTTCACTCTGTTGCCCAGGCTGGAGTGCAGTGGCCTGATCGTGGCTCACTACAGCCTCTACCTCCTAGACTCAGTCCATCCTCCCATCTCAGCCTCCTGAGTAGCTGGGACTACAGGCATGCACTACCATGCCCAGCTAACTTTTTTATTTTTTATAAAGACAGGGTTGTACTACATTGCCCAAGGAGATCTTGAACTCCAGGCTTCTCACGATCCTTCCATCTTGGCCTCCTATAGGGCCAGGTGTGTGCCACCATGCCCAGTGGGATATTTTAAATTTGAAGAAAACACACAACACTCATCATGATCAGATGGTGCATGAACTACCAGCTCAATCTACTACCAGCTCAGATCTATCCAACCATTCCAGTAGTACCAGCCCACAGCTTCATTACTAGCTAGTGTTGCATTCCTTTCAATGACATCATATCTTTGTGATGTCGACATTTCAACAGTTGCAGTGATAAAAAGCAAGAACTGCCTGAAAATTAAAACACTGAACAATGTCCAATCTGATTCCTAACTTCCTTGAAGCATGACTTTTATCCCTTTCTTTCTCACTCCCTCAAAAATTGTACCCCTCTATTTTTCTAATCTGTGGAGTTCAACAACTTGCTTTACAAAATTTTCAATACCAGTTAGTCCTGACAAGAACTAAGTGAAGTTTCCCTGCCAAAATCTGGCTAAGGCCATATTATGAACAAGCTTCACAGAAGTACTTGTCACATGTAAACAGGGCTTCCCTAACTCACTATCAGGAGTATCCTTGTTTATTTTTGGTATTGTCAGAGGAAGTTTTTATTTTACTTTATTATTTATTTAGAGCCAGGGTCTCGCTGCGTTTCTCAGGCTGGAGTGCAGTGGCACGATCACAGCTCACTGCTGCCTTGGCGCAAGCAGTTCTCCCACCTCAGCCTCCCAAGCAGCTGGGACCACAAGTGTACACCTAATTTGTTTTGTATTTTTTGTAGAGATGGGGTGCCGTTATGTGGCCCAGGCTGGTCCCAAACTCCTGGGCTCAAGCAATCCACCTGCCTCGCCTCCCAAAGTGTGGGATTACAGGCATGAGCCACCACACCGGGCAATTTATTTCTACTTTTTGAAAAAAAATGGGAAGAAGCATGGTTTGGGTATTTGATTAACAGTCTCCGTACTAGGGAATAAGAGTCCGTTATATATGGTCATCCCTCCCAGGCAACCAGCAGCCCTTTCTCCCCATACCTGCAGTCACAGGAAGTTTAATGAGTGACCTGCGATCTTTATGATGTTCTTTTCAACTCCCAGGGTGCCCTGGTAAAGAGTCATTAACATTTTTTTTTTCCATTTTCATCATGAAGAAAAGCTGGGAAGCACAGCAAGTACCCGCAGGAATAAAATATACAGTCTGTGCCTTGCTTTTCCTCTGCGTCGTCTAGAACCTGAGATCCAGGCCGGAAGTTATGCAGAGGGCCACCTCGTCCATTCCTCTGCCTATGATCAAAGCAGCTCAAGGACTTTGTCCAGCTTCATGGGGAAATCTCTGCAGTAGGGCTGCCATTGCCTCCAACCCCCATCTCAGAGAGAGAGGGCCACAAACAAACACACTCCACCACTGGCTCAGGTTTACTGAGGTTCTGGCTTTCAACATATCATTTTCCTTGCCTGAGATTCAGCCCACTTTTTTGAGTTAGTCTCTTCTGTATCATCCTGGAGGGAAATCTCTCTTCTCCGTAAAAACAAAAGGCCATAGGATCCATTTTTCTAAAAGTAAAAACTCAAGTCCTGTTAAAGCGTCTCTGAATTCTGGCAACACGCACTGATGGACTGATATTGATAGAGGAGGTATACATATTTCTCCTATACAAAAACAAAGTGCTTATATTAAAAAAATAAATAGACAACTAGATGACTTTCTTATCCTGAGATGTAATGATTCTGTGGACATCTCTGAGGGATCTCTCAGGTTCTCTTCGCTATGTGACTGTGGATGAATTCTATAATCTTATTGCACTTTCCCTACCTGCATCTGGCCCAATTCAGAGAACCCACTATGGGTCCAGCAATATTCTAAGTACTAGAAGAGTACTTAGTGACAAACAAGCCCCAGTTCTTGTCCTCAAGTAATTCAAAGAAGAGGCAAGAAACAGATGCATAAAAGGTAATTCTAAGTATTGCCCAAAAATGTAGCCAAAAAGTCAGAGAACTTTAAAGAGAGGATCCTGAAGGTTAATCACAGCTATTCAGGAGCATCAGGTACACAGGAAGCGCATCTCTGGCAGAGGAAAGGATGACCATGGGGGGACGCATGTGGTGCATTCCAGAATGAGCAAAAGGTAGCATTTCTCAGCTTCTTAGCGTGTCTCTCGGCTCTAGGCTTCTCCTCCAATCCATTCTATACTTTAAGCCGAAGTAATGTTTCTCAATGCAGTTCTCCTAAAACCCTTTGGTAGCTACTCTCAGTATGCTTCAGAAAGCTCCACAGTCTGGCTACCTCTTTCCATTTCAGCCTCAATTTAACCACCCATCCAGTCCTTTGTAGCCTCCCCTCTGTTCCCACCGCCAAGCCTAGCCAACTTCACTTGGTCCTCCAGGACTTCACTTGGGGTGACCTCCAATGGGAAGTCTTTCCCAACTCCCAAGGCTGGGTTAGGTATTTCTCCTAAGTGTCCCCTAAGTATCCTGTAGCACTGATCAGACTGCATTGTAATGGCCTATTTATTTGTCTGTCATCTCCATGGGACTGTCAGTGACATAACAGTAGGAACTCAATGCATATTTGTGAAAGAGAGGGAGAGAGAAGGAACAGAGGGAAGGAGAGAGGCAAGGAAGGAGTAGGAGGGAGAAAGAAGGAACGAAGGGAGGGAGGGAGGGAGGATAGGAGAGAGGGAGGGAGGGAAAAAAGGAAAGAAGGAAAGCAGGAAGGAAGAAGGACTGTAGGGAGGGAGGGAAAGGGAAGGAATGGGGGAAAAGAATAGAATCTTGGGAAAATCTTTTTTTTTGGTTTGTTTTTTTGAGATAGTGTCTCGCTGTGTCGCCAGACTGGAGTGCAGTGGCACAATCCCAGCTCACTGCAACCTTCACCTCCCCGGTTCAAGCAATTCCCCTGCCTCAGCCTCTCGAGTAGCTGGGACTACAGGTGCACTACACCCAGCTAATTTTTTGTATTTTAGTAGAGACAGGGTTTCACCACGTTAGCCAGGATGGTCTTGATCTCCTGACCTCGTGATCCGCCCGCCTTGGCCTCCCAAAGTGCTGGGATTATAGGCGTGAGCCACCGCGCCCGGCCAGGAAAGTCTTAAACATAAGGAATAAACTAAGAAAGAACCAGCAAAAGATCTGGGAAAGAGCAATGAAAAACAGAGGTGGGAAAGCATGGTAGCATTTGAGCAAAGCAGAAAATAATTTTCAGTAGAAGGCTCTTCTCATTATAAGAGAAACACTCTAGAGAAATCAGGTACTAGTGATCAAAACTGGGTGTTTTTGCCCTTTTTTGTACCATAGACCTCTTTAGTAGTCTAACGAAGCCTATGGATCCCTTCTCAAAAGAATATTGTTAAATATATAAAAGACAATATGTACAGTAATAAATAAAACTATATTAAAATACGGTTACCAAAATATTAAAAGATTATACTATAGTCGTGTAAGAGTTGCAGTATTAATGCCTCAGGTAACAAGATCAGTCAGCAGGTCCACAAAACAATGTAATTTTTGGGCAGTGATGAAGGAAAACAGGGGTTTAAGATAACCTGCAGTAAAACTGTAATGTGACGTGGAAATATCTGTGGATACTATTGACGTTACCATGGTTTGTTGTCTACATTCATAATTGAAGGAAATAGTACATTTCAGTCAGAGGTTAGTGAAAATAAAGTACTTTCCCCATCCAAATTCAGAGTCCCCAGGTCAGGGCCCCCTCACCAAGTAAGCAAATTACAATGAGGTCCTCACTGACTTTTGACTTTTGACTTACAGCAGTTTCAAGCAAGTGACAGAGACAGAAACCAGAGTGAAATGATGAGAGATGGGAGGAGGAGCAAAGGAGGCCATGATTATAGGAGCCTCTTTCCAGGCGTTTTTGTGGCCAAATAAATGAAAAGGCTTGGAGTAGCTCGAAGAAGAAGAGCTGTCAAGGGGATATAGAAATAGAACATGCCATCTTCTTGTGACCCAAAAAGTAACATCAGGAACGAGGCTAAATCACTGTTGGAAGCAGTTCCTGCCTCGTGCACAGAGGGCAATAGATCAGGCTAGGGAGTTACTAGCACTGTTTTTAGCAACACAGGGAGATGACAAAGGTCTGCACAGTCTTGGAGTCAGAATTGTGGGAAAGAAGAGGCAATGCCACAGGATTCTTTTTCTCTGAAAAATAACTCTCATTGTTTAGAGTAAGACAGGTAATGGCTTGACTTCGGCACCACTCTGAGATCCCCGCTCTTCCTGCAATGCCGATTGTAGAAAGGACCACAAAAAGAATTCCTCCAGTCGGTGGGGAAGACGGAATCTCCCAGAAACCTGCTCCAGACACAGCCTTTCTTGTGCAGATGAGAGATGGTCAAAGGGCAGCAAAAGTTATTTAACCTAGTATTGTTCTGGGTCAAGATTGAGGACTATCAACAGCTGTTGAAATCTGAGGCAACAGAATCTGAAAACAACAACAATAACAACAAAAAACAAGGAGTGTGCGTCTGTGAGATGTAAGAGAGGGGTTTACAAAAAATTGAGTAGCAAGACAGACCTAAACAGTTATTAAACACAGAACCAAACCAAAATAAAAATAGAAAACATTACGGCTTCTTAACAACCATGCTTTGCCAGCCAAGGACATTTAAAACAGGCTCCTAACATCTGACGAGCTGTGGAACAGGAGGCTTCTGAGGGTTTGGGGGACGGTGGACAGAAGGGAAGCTCTGTAGATATGCAAATACCCTATTCAAATCCAGGCTTCATTTTCCTGCAACTGAAGGTAATTAAGTGGTTAGAGAGCTGCCCGTGAACCTCCTCTTCGCCACAGAAACAATCGCGGATTTGTTAGCTAGTTGACTTCATCTGGCCTAACCCAGACCAAGATAAATCCAATTAAACATCCACCGAAACAAAAATCAGAGTTTGTGCTATACTGGGAGCAACTCGTACAGAGCCTGGGGGTCGAGGGAGCTGGAATTCTTGTGCAATGCTTTATACTCTGAGACGGGAACTCATAAGAGGTCTTTGGGCTCGGGGAGAACCTAAAGGGACAATTGCACCATCATTGAACATTGATAATTGAACATTGTTGATAATGTTCAAATTCGTTGATAATTGAGCATTGCCTACCGCTTTTCTGTGCAAGGAGTTCACACCCCTTTTCAGAAGGGACCTCCGCCAGCCTCACCACACCTCTGTGCCTTCCATGCACCAGACTGTGCTATCAGCCTGAGTTCCAACTACAGTACAGAGCTAGCGAGTAAAGGGATTTGTTAAAGGTCACCCAGCAGATGGAGGCTGAGCCTTGGGTAACACTAGCTCCTAAACTTGCATCTTATTGTTCACGGCGCTGTTTATCTCAACCTGTGGGTTCCAGGGAAATCTCATAAAAGCAGTATTTTATGGGTATTCAAGAGTATTCAAGGTCATCCCTTGTGGCAACCACCTGGAATTCTAAGAGGATCTTACACAGGGGTTAAGAAAAAAAGATCGTATTTTTCCAAACCTAACAGGTTATGTTTCTAACACCCTACCTTCTAGCTGCACAGAATAAACCAGCGCGGGATTCCTGGAGACAATGTGGACTGAACGCCATGTGTAAACCAGAGAGTTCTATACTCCTAAGGAAGGTGACACTCAGCTTTCGGGTAACCCCAGATCTCCGTGATCAAGTCTCCAGTGAAGCACAGGTGCGCTTTGCTCCCAAGAGTTCCTGGCTACAGTTTGAGGCTTGCTTTGGAGATTAATGGTCTCCTCACTCGGCACTCTCTGCCTCATTGAATAATCGGTGTGTCCTGTGAAAACACAAACAAGTGAAGCTCCTGATCGTAAGGGGTCAACCCAGGGAAGGAGAGAGAGGCCAGACTGCTCTCAGGCAGGGATGTCGGGAGGACTTTTGCTCAGTCTTGGCATGGATACTTCACATCCAGAACAGAACAGAGGGTGTCTATCGGGCCGCCATGAACTCTGATTTCACCTGCCTTCAGCAAATGTGCCCTGTGTGGTAGAGTAACTATTTAATAAGGCCTGAAAAGCAAACACCTTCTGTTTGTGCCTCTCCTGGTAAGAGGACAGCTGGAGGGGGAGGAAGGGGGCAGGAGGTGAGCACAGGTGTCTCCAGGTGTATTTACCTGGAAGTTCCACCCTCTACGGTTTTCTTCCCCCGTCTCTATTATTTATTTTCTCTGAAAGTCAGCCAGAAGCGAGGGTGTCTGGAGGATTTCACACAGCTGCCATCAGGCTGCCCACAGACCCCTCACAGTTGCCCAGGATGCACAAGCACTGACAATTACACGGCTTTTAAAAGGCACCTCCTGCATCTAGGGGGCTTTGCTTTTGCCTGAAGCCAATGCCACTTTGATGATATAAAAATGTCCAGAAGGTTCTGTGAGTCAAGGTCTCAAATGGGATGGAAAGAAAGAGAAAGAAGAAATGCTGCTGCCCATACAAGCAGACCATGAGGTGCACCATTACCACCAGCCTCGGGCTGGAGCGAGCTATTTATGGCCACCCCCCATGCCCATGTAGTCACTTTAGTACCAGTCGTGCTGCATAAAGACCTTTCAGTCAATGAAGGGCCAAATACACAAAAGTGCTGTCATAGGATTCTAATACCATCTCTTCACCTTTTTTCTTCTTCACCTTAGACAAGGACCTCCCATTGTGTTCCAGTTGCCTGCAGTATTCAGTATACAGGTTTGTAGCCTAGAGCTATAGACTCTACCATCTAGCCTAGGCAGAGTAGGCTATGCCATCTAGGTTTCTGTAAGTACAATCTGTGATGTTCTCACAATGTGGGAGGAAAGGGGCAAGAGGTGAGGACAGGGGCCTGCCTGCAGGTAGACTTACCTGGCAGCTCCACCTTCTACTGTCTGTAGCCTAGAAGCAATGGTCTATACCATCTAGCCTAGGTAGAGGAGGTTACACCGTGTAGCCTCGGCACAGTGTGCTCTGCCATCTAGGGCTGTGTAAGCAGACTCTATGATGTTTGCACAATGACAAGATCACCTAACAACACACTTCTCAGAATGCACCCCTGTTGTTAAGCAACGCGCAACTGTACTTAATGCGTGCCATATAATCAAAATGGCCAAAGATAACCAACCTGATTTTCACCATCTGCTGTTGTGAAATAAAACAGTCACCTGGAAACGTTTACAATATCATGACTAAATATGCATTCTGGGACTCTTTCTACAAAGAAACGGGGTGGGAACCTCCCGCTCGGCCCTTGCCCACTCAGAGGCACATTGCCCAGGGGCTCCTTTGTCTCCTTCGGGCCTTGCCACATCTGATGTGCCAGTCACTGATCTAGGCCACGTCCACACTTATCTCTCCACTCCTACCAGAGCTTGTGTGATACTGTGAGCGACTCATACATAGTCTGGGGGTGGAGGAACTGGAAATCTTATTGCTTAGAGTAGGACAGGTAATGACCTGACTCTGGCACCAGTCTGAGATCTTCCCTCTTCATGCAACACTGATTGTAGAAAAGGCCATAAAAAGAATTCTTCTAGTCAGTGGGGAAGACAGAATCTCCCAGAAACCTGCTCCAGACACAGCCTTTCTTGTACAGATGAGAGATGGAAGGGCTGAGGTGAAGGGCCCAGGTGAAGAAACAGGCACACAGCTCTGCTCCCAATCCAAGACCCGCGTTCGGCAGAAAGTTCTCTGCTGCTCTCTGGTCACTTGACTCCTGCCCTCCCCCAGCACATTGCCCTGGGAGCCCCAGCACTCCCTCCAAACCTGCCCCTTGCCTCCAGCTCCAGCCTGAGCTTCTCCCTCTGCTCACCATGCCCATCTTGTCACAGTTCCTCCCCAGAAATACAGAAGACTTTCTCGTCTCCCAGGACAGCCAGGCCTCCTCTTAGGCATTAGATCCCAGTAGACTTCTCTTCCACAACCATTCCTTCTCTGCATCTGTATCCCAGCCCCTGCTAGAGCCTCAGCCTTTCTGCTCTCCTCATCTCAGGGCCTGGGCATGGGGGGAGTTCCCTCTGAGCTGCTTCCCTCCTTCCTTCTCAGCCAACCTTTGGCTCAAGTCATCTCTACCCATCCATTTCCTCACACCCTCGGGCAGTCCGGCCCACACCTCCTGGCATTCCTGGAGCTGCAAGCTCTCAATTGTTGGCAGTAATCTCTGGCCCCATCCAATAAGAATCTTTTCTCATGTCTCATTTCACAATTTGGTAACACCCACCAGCACCCCCACCCCTCGAATGTCACCATTTTTGTTTCTATGGCACTGCCCTCCTGGGTTTATTCCTACCTTGGTATTTCCCTTCTGCCTCCTTTACTGTTCCTCTTCTAAAGGCAGGAACAGAATAATCCACCTCCAAGGCTCATATTAGTCCTCAGCTTTGTATTTTTTCTCACCATTCTCCTGCTCTGAAATATCCCATTGGTCCTCACTGCTGAGAGAACATTATCCCGGCCTCAAAGGCCATTATCCTTGCACATGATGCTGGCAGCCAGCTCTATCTCCCACTTTCCCTTCTACTCCAGCTGGGCTGCCGTCTCCAGCCTGGACTGCAGGTGTTTTCATCAACTCCAAAGCTCTACCTGGGCCACGTCTCTTCTACTTCCCTCTTCTCTACTCAACTCCTACTCCCATTCCAAAGCCTAGTTAAATTCTCATCTTTCTCAGAAAACAGAGAAGGTGTCTTATACTCTTGCATATCCCCTCAAAGTTTATGGTATACATATGGAAGCCAAACATAAAAAATCATTTAGCCAAACATATACAAACTCACTTAGTACATATCTGCTTAAGCTATACTTCCCTCTGTATATGCTTAACTGTCTCAACAACAAGCAGAACGTGACACAGTTCTCTTCAATTATTGCTTACTTTGCAAACATTGGTAATCATAGTGCCCATTGTCATACACTATGGTTTTTATCTCATAAAACCATAATGAAATTTGTACAACCAGGTGTACAAATTTCATACTAAATAGACCCATTTGTTCCTGCTACTTGTTGGCAGGGATTGGGGTAAACTGTCATAGCCGGTAGCAGTGTGTCACACTTGCCCTGAAGCAAATGACTTACATCAATGCTGTGGTTTATGTAAGATGACATTAAGTAGGCTTTGCCTTTTTTTAAAAAAAACAAAAGTAGAGCGCTTTGTTAAAGCATCTAAGTTTAAACATCCAATAACATTGCACCAAACACCATGTCTAAAAGACAACACTGATGTAGCTTACTATTAAAGAAAGCAAACGTCTAGGAAAAAATTTACTATTCCTCATCTTCAATTGTTAATAACTTAATCTAAACCCTTGTACTTATTTCACACGTTGATTAAAATAACATGCTGCCAACCACAATTACTGTTGTCCCCCCGGCCCCAATCCACTCTTTTTTTTTTTTTTTTTTTTTGAGACGAGTTTCACTCTTGCCGCCCAGGCTGGAGTACAGTGGCACGATCTCGGCTCACCGCAGTGTTTGCCTCCCAAGTTCAAGCAATTCTCCTGCCTCAACCTCCCTAGTAGCTGGGATTACAGGCGCCAGCCACCATGCTTGACTAATTTTTTGAATGTTTAGTAGAGACAAAGTTTTGCCATGTTGGGCAGGCTGGTCAAACTCCTGACCTCAGGTGATCCACCTGCCTTGGCCTCCCAAAGTGCTGGCATTATAGGCGTGAGCTACAGCGCCCGGCCACACTCCCGTCTTTAGTAACAGAGCCGACAGTTTTTAGCTGAGAATTGCCCAGCCTGCCTTCTAGCTAGAAGTTGCCTGTGACTATGACTGCCAAGTAGGATACATGCAGAAGTGTCATGGTAGCTTCTGAGAAGGATCTAAAGGGAAGGAGTGCTCCCTTCTTTACTCCTCCCTCCTTCCTGATGCTTCAGTGCAGACAAATGTCTTGCCTCCTACAAGCCCGCTCAGCCATGAGTGGAAGAACATCTTTAGCGTGGTGGAGAGAGACAGGAACCTGGTTCTTGACTTTTACAGAGCAGCAACACTCTCCTTGTAATACCTGCCTCCAGGGTTCATTCCATGAGACAGAAATAAATACAAACCTATTTAAGCCCTTGGGTTTTTTTGTTGTTTTGTGTTTTGTGTTTGTTTGTTTGTTTTTGAGACAGAGGCTGCTTTTGTCACCCAGGCTGGAGTGCAATGGCGTGATCTCATCTCACTGCAACCTCTGCCTCCTGAGTTCAAGCAATTATCCAGCCTCAGCCTCCCAAGTAGCTGAGATTACAGGTGCCTGCTACCACTCCTGGCTAACTTTTGTATTTTTAGTAGAGATGGGGTTTCACCATGTTGGGCAAGCTGGACTTGAACTCCTGACCTCAGGTGATCTGTCCACCTCAGCCTCCCAAAGGGCTAAGATTACAGGCATGAGCCACCGTGCCCAGCCTAAGCCATTGTTATTTAGAGCTTTCCATTATGCATAGCTAAACCTACTCTTACCTGTCACACCTATCTGGGAGTCAAAACTTATTCAGTTCATAACTTCTAGAAACTTCAAACCAAAATCCTGCAATATCTGTGTACACTGCTTTGTGCCAAAAGACCATGTGTATATCAAATCCTGTCTTTGTAAATGAAATGGATCCATGGGTCTTTTTAACAGAACAAGCAAAAATTGTATTTTTGTCATTCCCCATCTCTGTTCTTCTTCTGTGAGTTTCTCCATCCAGATGAACAGGAGGCTGAGAGGTGCCATGGAACCCGCAGGCAACGTGGAGTAACACAAGCCCAAGCTGACACCCATCTCTGCCCTTTGGCAGATACGTGACCCTGAGTAAATGACATCTTGTGTTCGAAACATATGGGGTGAGTAGTTTCCATTTTAATCATCAAAACCCTACTGGGGCCCTGGCACGGTGGCTTGTGCCTGTAATCCCAGCCCTTTGGGAGGACGAGGCTGGCACATCACCTGAGTTCAGGAGTTTGAGAGCAGCCTGACCAACGTGGTAGAACCCTGTCATTACAAAAAAATACAAAAATTAGCCAGGTGTGGTGCTGGGTGCCTGTAATCCCAGCTACTCAGGAGGCTGAGGCAGCAGACTCACTTGAACCCAGGAGGTGGAGGTTACAGTGAGCCAAGATCATGCCACTGTACCCCAGCCTGGTGACAGGGTGAGACTCCATCTTAAAACAAACAAACAAACAAACAAACACCCTATTGGGGTTACTGTGAGATTAAGTGATAGGAATATGTTTTTAAAATCCTGGCCAGTGTCTGACATGTGGTGAGGGTTCAATAAATATTTAGGAAATCTAAAATTAAAAGAATATTGAAGCAAGACATGGTGGCTCATACCTGTAATCCCAGCACTTTGGGAGGCTGAGGCAGAAGGATCACCACAACATACATCTCCCAAGTGACTAATTTCTAATCAAATAATTGACAATTTCCTTTTTTAAACAGAGAGAACTGTGCCCCTCACACTTGTCAGGGTCTTTTGTACATCTGGATACTGAGGCTGTTAGCTTTGCAACCTGAAGGTCATGAAGTCCAGCCCTCTCATAAGCAATAAAGACTCATGGAAAGCACAAGACAAGAGCCATTAAAGTTCAAGAGTGTGGAAGATCACCTGCAAAGATGACCACCAATAATCCTCTCAACGTTGTGCACACGTGAGTGAGCACGCCATGTGAGAGATCAACTCGTTCCCCTCTGCTTGCATCTTGCATTGACATGGAACCCAGCAGAGTCTCGTTGTGTGACTTACAGGTCTAGATAAGAGGCCTTGCTGGCTCTCTTTTCTCTCCTAGAAACCAGCCACCAAGTAAAAAGCTTAGGCTAGATTACTTGCCAAATGATGACAGAATGGCTGGAGACAGGTCATGGGAGGAGAACCAAGGCCTCCCACTGATAGCCAGACTCGACCCCAGATCATGACAGACCTTCCCCCAGCCAACTTTCAGATCCACAAACCACAAGTGGCTCCAGCTCACAGCAGGAGAAGCAGAGCCTCTTCCCTGACCACAGAAGTATACGAAGTAACAAAGCATTCTTGTTTTAAGTCCCCAAGCTTGGGGATGGCTTGTTATACAGCAATAAATAACTGATACAAAACAGAGCATTACACCCCTGGTTCTCAGACACAGGACACGGGGTCCACCCTGTCCACGCTCTAGTAGGCACCAAGCCTCAATCACAGTCAGGGAAGATGGCTACCTATATTTTCAGCCACCTCTACTTGAAGATACTTACTTAGCCCTGGGTACCCATCCTCTTTGAGCTAACTGCTTTAGGCTGTACTTTGAGCTTGTTTTTATTATTAGTTTCTATCTCATATATTACCTTTAAAATAGCAAAGAGAAATAACTTGCAGGGCAGAGCCATGAAGATAACCCAAGTCCCAACAGAGGAGCCTGGATGGTTTTCCTCGCCATTAATTGGCTCTGCCAATTCACTATAGTTAAATTCCCATTTTCCACTCCTAAGTGAATTTCTTATTACTAAACCCTGTAGTAAAAATAATAATGGCTCACATTTATTGCATTCTTAACATGTGTAAGGCACTGTGCCAAGCATTTCAGAAGCATGATATCATTTAATTTTTTAAACAACTAAATGAAGCAGATCTGATTCATTCATTTATCAAATATTAATCAGCCAGGCACCGTTCCAGGTACCGAGGATACAGAAATAAACAACATTGACAGAGACCCTGCTCTCGTGGTGTTTGCATTCCATGTTGGAGACCGGCAGGAAATGCATAGTATGTAAGAAGGTGAGAAATTCAAAGGATGGAAGACATACAGGAGAGTAAGAGCCTTCCAGATCAGGTGACCTTTGGGCAGAGAGTGAGGGTGTCAGCCTTGGAGACAGGCGTGTGGGAAGAAGACTCCAGGCAAGTACCATTCCCTGAGCCAGGAACAGCTTACCGTGTTCTAGGAGCAGCAAAGAGGTCCAAGTGTCTGGATCAAGAATTTTTAGTGGTGAGACCAGGGAAGTACCAAGGAGCCATATTAACATGGCCCTCCTATGCCATGGCAAGGACTCTGGCTTTATTCTGAATGAGCTGGGATGGCACCAGAGAGTTTCCATCTCACCAATTTTTTTTTTTTTTTTTTTGAGACGGAGTCTCACTCTGTCACCCAGGCTGGAGTGCGATGGCACCATCTCGGCTCACCGCAATCTCCGCCTCCAGGATTCAAGCGATTCTCCTGCCTCAGCCTCTTGAGTAGCTGGGATTACAGGTGCCCACCACCACACCCGGCTAATTTCTTTTTTTGTATTTTTAGTAGAGATGGGGGTTTCACCATGTTGGTCAGGCTGGTTTTGAACTCCTGACCTTGTGATCCACCCGCTTCAGCCTTTCAAAGTGCTGGGATTACAGGCCTGAGCCACCTCGCCTGGCCCCATCTCACCTTTTTAAAAAATCACTCTGGGCTGGTGGCAGTGGCTTACCCCTGTAATCCCAGAACTTTGAGAGGCCAAGGTTGGAGATTACTTGAGCTCAGGAGTTTGAGACCATCCTGGGCATCATGGTGAGACCCCATCTCTACAAAAGAGATCCTCTACAAAGAGGTCCTGGCTACTTGGGAGGCTGAGGTGGGAGGATCGTTTGAGCCCAGGAGGTCGAGGCCGCAGTGAGCCAGGATTGAGCCACTGTACTCCAGCCTGGGCGACAGAGTAAGAGCCTGTCTCAAAAATAAATAAATAAGTAAATAAAAATAAAATCACTCCAGCTACTGTATAGTGGGGGAAGGGAGACCTGTTCAGAGACTAATGCAATAATCCAGGTGAAATACAAGGGTGACTTGGACCAGTGTAGTAGCCCAGGAAGTAGGGAGAAGCTGCAAATTTCCTGAAATCTCTGGAAGGCAGGGTTGCCCAGATTTGCGGTATTTGGGACATAGGGGTAGGAGAGAGAGAGAGCTCTATTATGTTAGCATTTTTATGCCCGTTTTACAAATTTGGAAGTGCAAGGCAGAGTAACTTGCCCAAGATGATACTGCGAATAAATGCAGAGCCACATCTCAAATCAGGATTGGTTTGACTCGGGAGCTCATCCTCTTCCCCACACTGCCCTGCTGCCTCACATTTAAAACCTCTAAGCCGCCTAAGTTGGAAATTCCACGGACTAAACTGTCCCAATTCTACCCTGCCCTGTCCACACATAAAATAGAAATAAGCCAAATCCCTGTGTCATTCAGCTGACTGCTGAAGTAATGCCATGCCCTTGTGACTTGAATGACCCCTCCCCGCACAGGAAATACAAAACCTAAAGCCATACTGAAGGATGCTGACAAGCGCCTGGCCCGGCCACGGCAGGCTGGACCAATTACCGGGGATTGCCTAAAATCTGGGCAAAGGCTTTTCTCTCTGGCTAGGTTGCCAAACAATTCCTCGTATCTGATTACCTAAAGAGGGCAGAATAACAATTCATAAAACCATCGCAGAGGAGACTTCAGAAACAGCTCATTTTTAAGTGTTCAGTGGTTTTATCACAACCTGCTGCTCAGTAATATTAAATTTGATACTGGAAATGAAGTGTTCCACTAACAATTTCCACAAATGGAAGAGCTCTGATTCTCTTATTCTGCCTGGAATTTTTCTTGCTGGGGAGCGCTCACAGTGTGGCACAGCAGTAATGCAAGCATATTTGTGTGGTTGCTATTTAGAAGAGGTGTGTGTGTACAAAGGCCTTTGCACACGAAAAAAGTGCCAGTCATGACCCCGATGCACTAGGTTTGGAATTTTTTTTTTATTAGTGTAAAGCTTCATTAACATTCTCCAACATAAAATATTTTTAATAAGAGCAAAGTTCCCTTCCCCCACTTTCAAATTTCCTGTCACCAAGGTCAAAAACAAAAGGGCCTTCTATGAATGTCTCTCCCTTGCTTTCTTTCTCCCTCCTTCCTCCCTCTCTCCTCTTTCCAGAGCAGAGGACTCCAAAATTTTCAGCTGCAAAGCCTTGGAGACCCCAGAGATTCAACTGTTAAGAACACCAATTTCCGACTGAGGACTCACATGCAAAGGGAGTGAAGGATAAGTGACATCACAATTTATTGCCCCAAAAACAACTTTCTCAACTCAAAGCAAACCATAATTATGGGTGAGAAAGACACTCCCTGTTAACTGGCTGTGAAAGAGTGATTTACAATGCATTCTTCCTCACAGTGGAAGGCCTCTTGGCAGTCACAAATACAGGTTTTGTGTATTCAGAAGTAAAGCTCAGAGGAGAAGAAGAGAGTAAAAAGGACATTCTGCACGGGAAGTGTCCCCCTTTCCACCACATTTATCCCATAAAGTCCCAGCACTAAGAGCTCTTGGAAAATTCCCCATTAGGAAAACAAACTTGCACCATGATCAGGACAAAGACTGAGCCCTTTTTTCTTTCTTTCTTCCTTTTTATTTCTCTTAAGTAGTTTCCTATCTATTGAAATCTGCTGGTCTGTTTGTGGTTTATGGGAAGATAGCAGTGGCACAAATGAGGAAAATGCTAATACAATTTTAAGTTATAGAACCACATGGACCAACCTGGTGCAGTGGCTCACGCCTATAATCCCAGCACTTTGGGAGGCCGAGGTGGGCAGATCACCTAAGGTCGGGAGTTTGGGACCAGCCTGGCCAATATAGTGAAACCCTGTCTCTACTAAATACAAAAACTAGCCAGGTGTAGAGGTACATGCGTGTGATCCCAGCTACTCAGGAGCTGAGGGGGAAGAATCGCTTGAACCCGGGAGGTGGAGTTTGTAGGGAGCCAAGACTGTGCCACTGCGCTCCAGCTTGGGTGACAGAGCAAGACTCCATCTCAAAAAAACAAAACAGAAAAAAACATAGACCTAACCTTGCCACCTTGCCAGAGATAGACAATTTAAAGTGGTATTAAATTCTTGTATCTGAGAGAACTGTCAAGCATTAAAGCTAAAACAACACTGTAAGATAAGCAGGTGTCCAAGGGTACCCTTTCCCGACATGACCAGGAAGAGAGGCTCGTTAGAGAGAGGGCAGGAGGCTTTAGGAAATGAAAAAGGCGGGAGAAAGTAAAGGAGCCCAAAGAAAGGAGAACCGGGCCCGGGGACAGGGAGCTTTAGAGGAACCACCTAGAAAGAAAGTGCCTGCCAGCAGGAAGCCTTCTTTCCTAGAATCCCCACCCCAGGCAGCATATTTCTAGAAGGTGCTGAGTCAGGAACCCATGGAGCTTCCCCCCAAACCTGAAGAGCTTCTTACATATGTCTCTTAATATTTCCAATCAAAGCAGGTGACCCAGTGCAGAAGCACTGTATTCCATTTCCTCCTATGACAGACATGGTCTCCAAATAGAATTAGCCTTTGCAAATTCCCTCCGGGACATTGGGAATTAGTCCATTTTGTGAGTATTGGGAAATGGCTCTATACTAAGGGAGAAATGGATGTGGATTACAATTTTCTGCCCTGAGTTGTCTTTAGGAGGCATGAGTGGGTATAAATCAGTATACCCAGAGAGGAGGAAAAGGATGGGATCTGGAACAAAATGAAACCTAGGGTTCAAACACAGTCTGTCTTGGAGCAAGAAACTTAAACCCTGAGCCTTATCTGTTCCATGGGGTTGAAATAATTACATAAGTACCTGCTGTGGATATGATATGAGGTGCCTGGCACCAGACCACCACTAAGTTGGTGTTCAGTGCCAGGGAGGTGGGTGGGGGCCCCCTCCTATGCTGCAATACCAGAGTTAATTGCCCTAAACTCAGACACGTGACTCTGCAGTAAACAGAGCTAAGGAGCAGTTGGCTATGTTGGCTGTGCTGAGGCTTAGAATGAGAAGAAAATAAACTATGGAAAAGAAATAGATGGTCCCGTCAAGAAGATCTGATTAAACAGGAGAAAAAGAGGGTGACAGTAACTCTCAGCCCATCAGCACACCAACCAGAGCCTTGGATCGTGGAGAGGGCTGTCAGGCACAGGATAGGATGCCTGGTGACCTTTGAATTGCTGGTGAGCAAGGAATAATGATTTTCACTTAAGTATGTCCCAAAAATTGCATGGGCATCCTTTTACTAGAAATTTGATTTGCTGTTTATCTGAAATTCAAACGTAACTGGGCATCCCATATTTTTATTTGCTAAATCTTCAACCCTGATCATCATTGCTTTGGTCCACTGAAAGCAATGCAAAACGAGAGCCAGAAAACCAACGAGCCAGCAAAGAGAAATTCAGGGAGCCCATCATTCATTTTGCCACCATTGACATTGAATGTCCTCCCATGCCTGTTCCCAGACAGGAACAAGCAACTAGGAAAGAGGGAGTCAAAAGGAATCCAAGTATGGGGAAAAACAGAGGTGGATTTGGAGTAAAGACACAGGGGGAGGAAGGAAAAGAAAGGAAAAGCGAAAGGAGAAAGAGCAGGACAGAAGGAAATCAGGCAGACAGACACAAAGACCTCCTTAGCTGCTTTGAAAGGATAATATGAGCTTGCAATGTACCACAGACTATTTTCCTATAAGTTAAGAATAGATATGAAACTCATTTCCTGCCACCAGGTGCTGGGGAAAAAGTCCACAGCTCCTTTCCAGAACGCAGGGAGTAAAGGAGCAAAGTTTCATCATCATTGCAGCAACTGCTAAGCCTCTCAGGGCACTGGGACGCCGCTCAGGTTCCACAACAAGAGGCTGGGCTTTCTGTCCTCAGATGGCCGCTCCTCTCTGGACACTTTATTGCATTTCCACAATCACTAAGTCTCTTCCTATCTGGCGAAATAAGTCCACCAGCACCTTCTCCCGCCTCATCACGTCCTAGGTGGATCCTCTCGTAATCCAAGATGTAAATCACACCTGCGAGTTGTCAGCAGTGATTTCTCTTTCCCACAGCCTGTACTGTAGGCTAAGCCAGGGAGGTTGTGGGAGTGCAGAAAAATAACATTGGGGCAATGGGATCTTCCCTCGGGAGTCCACGGGCACGGGCCGAATAGACACAGAAGAAGGCCTGAATCCTTCAAAGAACACAGTGCAAATGAATACAAGATACAGTCCATCTGAAAAAAAACACACCCTCTAGGTCACAGGGAGTGTTCAGCAATTTGTGGCATTTTCAGACTTTTCCCACTCAATAAATATAAAGGAAGCTAGACCCGGGACTTGTGTAGGACTAAGGAATCCCATCATCCCAGTAGCGAGCAAAACAGTGCTTTGAAGCCACGAAGAAAACACCAATTCTTGAATTTCTTCCTTCTGGCTGTGGGAAATGCACAGCTGATGAAGCCCCTTCCCTTGCCTACAACCCACACACATCATGGAGCAGAAAACACCAGTCTAAAAGTCAAAGGAGGAAGGCAGGGGAGGAAATTGCAAGGTCAAAGTGACTGCCTGGGGAAGTCTGATTACTCAACATGTTTAAAGCATTATTAGACGGTCTGGAAGTTGTAGACATGGAATGAGACGGGGAGGGGTTCCAAGGGGCTGCAGAAATAGGAGGGGCTGTAAACTTGAGAGTCCCTCCTGGAGTTTTACTGGACTGCCTGCAACACTCCAGGGTGCAAGTTAAGAGAGAGCAAATGGGCAAGGAATCAGCCAGCCACATACAAAAGGAAAGGAGTGTGGCGTAGAGGTTAATTGTGGCCGTCAGAGATGAGTGGGTACATGGGGAGATTCATTTAAAATTAACGAGGCATTGGTTGCATTTTATAGGTCTTCCTAGGTAGGAAAATCACACACCAAAGGGGCAGGAATGGAATGGCTCCACAGAAGTGTTTCCTGACCAACCCTTAAGTCAAATGGATGGGCACTGGGTCTCCATCAGAGAAACACAAAGATCTACGGATTTCAAGAGCCAAGAACAGGAGAAGGGACCCAGCCACATACCTGGGCTGGAGCCAATCCAGAAGAGGTCACAGCAGTCCAGGGGAGAGCCCAGGCCATGAGGCCCTGAGGGTCTACATGCTTGAAGCTGAACCATTTGCTCTCCCTGCCTGAGACCCCAGTGTGAGAAAGACCTCAGTGACAGCTGTGTTTGAGCTTCTCCTTCTTAATATTGCCACCTTCAGAGTCAGAAACAGTGTGAATAACTCACCCAGGCAGTGCCAATAACTGCTTGGCATGGATACTTCTAGACAGGCACAGATGCTTCTAGAATCTTACTTGGGATGTGGGTGGAGGTGTCTCTGTCAGGATGATCCTGATTCAGAAAACTTAGGCTAAAAGTTGCCTCCTCTGCAAGGCTCTCCTAAATAAGAGAGAGAAAATGGATCTCATGAGAGATCTCTCATGAGATCCATTTTCTCTCTCTTATGCCCCAGGTAAAGAGTTGCTTCCCACTTTGTGAATTTTGTTCATATTCCTATCTCATTTGCTTGATTTTTTTTTTTACCTCTGATTCAAGATTCAGAACTCTGTCTCACTTTTAATTCGTACCTACCACGTAGCATGTCGAAAGCTCCATAAAGTTGTCCATAGGTAAAGGAATGAAAAGACAAAGCAAATTTCTAACTCTGGTAACTAACCAGAGATGAAGGTAAAACAAAACAAAACAAAAATGTGGAATGGAGGGGGATAATTCAGGTAGAAAAAAAAAAATCCACATGTCCCAAAACTTTAAGCTAAGAAGGAAAGAGGCTGGGTACAGTGGCTCACACCTGTAATCCCAGCACTTTGGGAGGCTGAGGCAGGTGGATCACCTGAGGTCAGGAGTTCAAGACCAGCCTGGCCCACATGGTGAAACCCCATCTCTACTAAAAATACAAAAAAATTAGCTGGGTGTGGTGGTGGGCACCTGTAATCCCAGCTACTCGGGAGGCTGAGGCGGGAGAATCACTTGAATCTGGGAGACGGAGGTTGTAGTGAGCTAAGATCACACCACTGTACTCCAGCATGGGCAACAAGAGCGAAACTCTGTCTCAAAGAAATGTAAAATAAAATAAGAAGGAAAGAGAGCCATGGTAATGCACAAGCCATCCAGCAATATTCTCCACTAAACTGGGACCATGAGACTGCTGGCACTGGGCTGAGGAATGTGGACGGAAAAGAAATTGAAATAAGGAGACAAAGCACCCATCTCTTATGGTATCAAAGCTTCCCACTGCTAGAAAATAGAGACTCATAAGGCCATCAGCAGCCAGAAACCATGCCAATAGCCACAGTCTCATCCAGCTCCCAAATGCTTTGTTCCTAATGCCAACATGACTAAAATCATAACTAACTGTCCACCAGTCAATTTCTCATCAAATCCGCCTGGTAAAGAAACCCAAAATCATGGAAGAAGAGTCAGCCAGTAGCTCCTCCTCTCTAAAGAAAGAACTTGCAGAGTGTTCAGGTAATACAATTGAGAGAGGAGGAAATGAGTTATTCTGACCAGACATCAGGATTCAAAGTAATGAACTACAGACGCAAGGGGGCTGAATTCCAAGCAGCAAACTGGTCAACACTTTCCTCCCTAAAGAACATACCCACTAGGACTACTTTGGAAATTTCAAGCATAGACCGAGGTGCCAGCATCCCTTCTTCTTCTTTATTCAGTTATCTTTCCACCTGCATAAAAAAGGTATACATTTTGAGCCCCCAGGGTAGGAAAAGTGTCTTCTATTTCTTTTGTAAGCTTCCCTACCTCTTAATAAAAGTTAGCATCATTTCAGGCTGCATGACCAAAGACCTGGTGTGTACTGGGTAAGACAAGCAGTTTAGGGTTGTCATTCTGAGAGTAAAGCTGGAAAGCATGACAGGAATCAGATGAGAAGACCACAGGGGTCACGCAAGAGGCTCTGTCTTCACTCTAAGATACAGGAGTCATTAAGAAGGATCAGCAGGAGGGCGTGAGGCCTTATCTCAGAGGATGATTCCTTAGGGGGTAGGGTTGCTGGCCATGGTAAGAAGACTGGCAAGGGCTGAGGAGACCCTGAGCTGGGTTGGCCCTGCAGCAAGAGGAGGAAGGAAGAAAGAGGCAAATGTGTTGTGTGCCAGGCACTGCCTTAGCCTGCAGTGGGGACAAAGATCAGCTGGCTTCTTCCTTTAGGCTCTGGGGAGGGTCAGTGTATTAGTCCATTTTCACATTGCTAGAAGGTAATTTATAAAGCAAAAGAGGCTTAATGACTCCCAGTTCCACATGGCTGGGGAGACCTCACAATCATGGCAGAAGACGGAGGAAGAACAAAGAGACTTCTTACGTGCCGGTGAACAAGAAGAGAATGTGTGCAGGGAAACACCTCTCTAGAAATCCATCAGACCTTGTGAGACTTATTCTCTATGATGAGAACAGCAGCATGGCAAAGACCCGCCCCCATGATCAAATTACCTCCCACTAGGTCCCTCCCATGACACGTGGGGGTTACAATTCGAGATGAAATTTGGGTGGGGGCACAGCCAAACCATATCAGGCAGACTGAGTTGCCAGTGGATCCAAATGCCAGCATCACTGATATGGTCTTGGTTAGCCTCGAGGCCAGAGTCACCTTGGAGGTAAAGGTGGCACTTTCTCCTTAAGGATCAATGTCCCCATTACCAACCATGTTGGGCCCCAGAGAGTGAGTGGGCTTGGAGGGCAGGACCACTGTGAAGCCCAGTGAAAGGACCTGGGGAGCTCTCCATGGATATGCAGAGAAGCAGGGACAGGGAATGTGGAAGTCTGCTGGAAGCTGGGCATGGAACTGAAGCTGGGCTGGGTGCTGTCAGCCCTAACAGAACCCACTGCTGGGGTGAAAAAAAACCCAAGTGAGTACATGACCTGGAAAATTCCATGATAGAAGGAAAGAGAGATCAACAGCACAGCAGTAACAGAGCTGGTTCCAGTGTCAGGTGTAATGACAGGATCCCACCGGGATGAGTGTGGGGAACAAGTTAGCACTCATCAGGGATACCCAGAAACTACAGAAGAAACCTTCAAGAGAGACTGGATTCCTTCCTATTTGGATACCATCGAGCTCTCAGAACGATTGTGGTTTGAACATTACCAAAAAATGTGACCTTATTTTCATCCCTACACTGGCAAAGTAGGGCATTCCAGCTTCCCTAGATTTTATCTGTGTAAATGTTCTGTGTCCTAAGGACAGACCCTGCTAACACACATTAGTAAATGTTTTTTTGTTTGTGGAGTGAGAGGGAGCAAGATTAACCTGAACGCAGAGAAATATTTCCAGCCGGGAGCCCCAGCAGAGGCTCTTTGTTCACTATGACCCCTGAGATCAGCAAAACAGACTCTGCTCAAGCGACAATTCCCACATTCAAATTGCCAGAGAAAGCTAAACTCAGAAGCTAAGAGCTCCACTTGATTCACTTGAGCGTATTAAAAATCCCTCCTCCCCCACTCGGTTTCTCGTGGCTTTATTATATATGATCAAGTGAGCTTGAATGAAACTGTCTCCAAGTCCTCATTTTTATTTCATACTGACAATATTATTTTTATCAAGCTCATATTTCAAGAAGCTTTATTCTACTCTGACTTTCCTGAACCAGGGGAAATTATCTTGTTCCTTCCCTTGGGTTTGAAAGAAAACTTTTCCGTAACTAATGTTTATCAGCGGCACAATTTCTTTTGCAAAAAAATTGAAACCTTCTTGACATAAAAAGGAAAAGAACACCAAGGCTGAGATGATAGAAAGACACCAAGAAAAGCTTAAGGGGAGTCCATGGTTCCAGAAGCTCTGCCCTCTCTATTTCTTCCTGGGAATACTGACCAATGGATCTGGAGAATAGGCCCCTGGCTGGATTCCTACAGAGCCAGGTTTTAACTCTTTCACTTCTGGAACATGGGAAGATCTCTGAGAAAAGGCAGGCCAGCCTGAGCAGGAAGAGGTAGACAGGGAGTCAGTGTTCTCCAGAAAAACAGAACCAGTAGGTTATATGCATATACACAGAGAGAGACGGAGACAGAGAGATTGTGATTATTTTTTTAAGAGACAGGGTCTCACTATGTCACCCAGGCTGGAGTGCGGTGGTGCGATCATAGCTCACTGCAGCCTCAATCCCCTGGACTCAAGCTATCCTCCCACCTCAGCCTGAGTAGCTGAAACTACAGGTGTGCATCCTCACACATCGTTAATTCTTTCTATTCTTTTTGTAGAGACAGGGTCTTGCCATGTTGGCCAGGCTGGTCTTATACTCCTGGCCTCAAGTGATTCCCCCACCTCGGCCTCCCAAAGTGCTAGGATTACAGGTGTGAGCCACCATGCCTGGAGAGATTGAGATTTTAAGGAGCTGGCTCATGCCGGTATACAGACTAGTAGTCCAAAATCTGTAGGGCAGGCCAGGCCGCTAGAAACTCATGCACGATTTGCTGCAGTCTTGAGGCAGAATTCTTTCTTCTCTGGAAAACCTCACTTTTTTAATGCCTTCAATGATTGCATGAAGCCCACCAGCATTGTCAAGGGTGATCTCCTTTACATAAAGTCAACTGGTAGGAGATGTTAACCACATCTACAAAACACCTTTATAGCAACACCTAGGTGAGTCTTGACTAAATAATGGGATACGATAGAGCCTAGCAAAGCTGACACATAAGACTAACTGTCCCAATGAGGGAGTAGGAAGGAGAGGGCAGGGGCCCTCAGGGGATTTGATGCGGCCGCTATTCACCACCCCATATAGGAGTATTTTAATATTTTAAATAGTAACCCTGGTCTCCTCCCTAAATGGTTTTGTTTTTGGTTTTTTGATGGAGTTTCACTCTTGTTGCCCAGGCTAGAGTGCAATGGCGCGATCTCAGCTCACCACAACCTCCGCCTCCCAGGTTCAAGTGATTCTTCTGCCTCAGTCCCCCCGAGTAACTGGGAATACAGGCATGTGCCACCACGCTAGGCTAATTTTGTATTTTTAGTAGAGACGGAGTTTCCCCATGTTGGTCAGGCTGGTGTTGAACTCCCACCCTCAGATGATCCACCCGCCTCAGCCTCCCAATGTGATGGGATTACAGGTGTGAGCCACAGCACCCAGACCTAAATGGGGTTTCTAGAAAAGCTTGTCTCACTTTGTTGTTGTAGCTACAATTTCCTTCCCTGGTTCTGTGGTGCAACCTAGCAAGAGTTACTGGTGGGAGGAATCAGGACAGAAAGAGGGCACCCATCCAGGAATAGCTCCTAAGAGCAGGGGCCCTGCAGTGATAGCAATGGACCATCCAAAAGTCTTTGGTCTTCACGACAAAATCCTGCCCCCAAAATCCATACTCACTCCCAAGTCATTTGGAGGAAACTGCCTCCATCACTCTAAGAGGAAAAGCCAATTACTACCATCATAGCAACAACAGCTACTTATGGAGAATCTGCTAAGCAGTATCTCATAAAACCTTCACACTAACATTTAAAAGGTAACTTATATCCCTTCTAAGATGAAAAAAACTGAGGCTTACGAAGATCAAGTACTTTGTCCAGCACCATCCACACAGTAAATGGGAGAGCTGGAACTTTATTCTACTCTGACTATCCTGAACCAGGGGAAATTATCTTGTTCCTTCCCTTGGGTTTGAAAGAAAACTTTCCATAACTAGCTCTCAGCAATGTTCAAATCAAAATCCATGCTCTTTGCATAAAGTTATAGAAACCAATCCATGTGATGACTGGAAGTTGGTCTGGGGATCTGGGTTGCTCTAGTTTAGGTAGACTGGTAAAAGATGCTCAGTGTTAAAGACAGACATCTTTAACATTGGGTCAAGATATTTAACTAAACATCTTCGTAGTTTTTGTTGTTGGTAGTTCATCTCATAACTAAACCTCAGACATTATTGGTGGAGTTAATTCTCCAGAAGATCTATGAATCCTTGGTTTTATTTTGGTCTTGCCAAGCTCCTAAGTTTCCTTTCAGTTTCATGGGTCTAACACTGGCATTTATAATAGAAGGCAAACTATGGTTGACACTTACTATTAACAATGTGGTATATAACTAAAAAGTTATCAACGTGTTTTGCTGCTATATTATTCTGAATGGCAGGCATCCTCCTTGCCCCCAAAGCAATAATACTTTGATTATGAACCATTTCCCTTACCAAATATACTTCTTCCCACAGAGAGCTGCTACCATGGAAATCTATGCAATAGACTCATTTTTGTGGCACTGCATATCAAACTTGACAACATAATTTTGACATTTGGTAAAAATACATCTTGGTCTACATCTTCATAAGAAGACTTGTTTAAGAGTATTTTTCTCCAATGTTCCTACAGTACATATTTCATACTGACATCAGAAATGGGGAAAAAAGGTTGTCTTATTTTTGGTTTTGCTTTATGTGTTTTAGATGCCTGAAGAAAAAGTTTTCACAAAGTTAAAAAAGTACCTAAAGGCAGGTTGTGATGAAAACTGACTTGCACATCCACTTCACATTCATAATGATCAACCCAATAACAATGACCATGACCCATCTCCCTCTTGCACTATCCCTAACCATGTATGTTCCTCAGCATACTCCCTGATGCCAAACCCCTTTGGAAAGATTACTAGGCATTGGATTCATGGGAAACAAATTGGACTTGTTTCACTCCAAGAAATTGGAACCACACATAATAAAATAATGCCAAATTATGCTTGGAACTAGGATATACTTGGTTCCGATTTCTTGTGACAAAATAGTACCAGATTACAACTGAACTGTACAATGTGGAATAAATCCTTTCTTATTTTTAGATATTATAATAACTCTAGCATTGCATTATCTGCAAAAAAAAAAAAAAAATAGTTCTCAACTTTACGCTGGGCCCTCACTATATGACTATTCTTTAAAGGGTAAGATTTTGCATGAAAGAGTGTCGTAGACACCATCCAAAGATTTTTATCTATTGAGGTCACAAAAAGGCCTTATTATGAAATGGTTTCACAGCTAATTTCAAAGCTTGAACTCTAGGTAGTGCTTCTTAGTAGAGCTCCTGCGGATTCTTTTTAAACATCTGCTGAACTCATTTATTTTTGTTTTGTTTTGTTTTAAGACAGGGTCTCTCTCTATGTCACCCAGGTGCAGTGGTATGATCATAGCTCACTGCAGCCTGGAACTCCTGGGCTCAGGCAGTCATCCCATCTCAGCCACCAAGACCAGCAATTTTGCAGGGGAGGGCAGGGGGTGGGACAGAGTCTCACTCTGTTGCCCAGGCTGGAGTGCAATGGCACAATCTCAGCTCACTGCAACCTCCACCTCCTGGATTCAAGCGATTCTCCTGCCTCAGCCTTCCAAGTAGCTAGGATTTTTTACAGGCATATATCACCATGCCTGGCTAATTTTTGTATTTTTAGTAGAGAAGGGCTTTTACCATGTTGGCCAGACTGATCACATCAAGTGATCCACCTGCCTTGGAGTTCCAAAGTGCTAGGATTATAGGCATGAGCTACCGTGCCCGGACATTTTTTTTTTTTTACTTTGTAGAGAAATGTTTACAGCTTACTATTGACAAAATAATTTTCACTTTACTCTCTACTCAAATGGAAATTGACTCAAGGTTACTCCTGTTTTAATCCCAAATATGAAGAAAAATAGAGAAGGGAAACATCCTTTCAGCCATGTAAATAAACTACTAATGCCTCAGGAAAGTCTATTTCAATCCATTATTTTTCAAAACGTCTATCATTGAATGTACAGCTATGTTAGCGCCTATACCCTGATTCACTCTCTAGTAGTCTCTGTCATTATTTTGAGCTACAAAAAACGGATAAATAGAAGTGATATCCTCCATGTGTTTATGCCAAAACATTGGCAGAGAAGTTCCTTTGACCGGTAACTGTCTTAAGAGCAATGAGGGAGTACTCTGCCTTATCACACATCTTTCTGTTTATCACTTCCTTGATCCATCCATCAATGCATCTTATTTTCTTGGTGGATTTCAAAATAAATTGCAGACTTACCTCTGAACATATCAGCATGCATAGCATCAACAGAATTCAGTGCAATGAAGAATTTGAGCGGAGAGTGACATGATCAAATTCAGATGTGGGAAAGAACCCTTTAATGCCCATAGGGAAGGTGACAGGCATGAGAAAGGCTTAGAGGCTGGGGACAGGTTGGGGGCTATCGCCAAGGGATCAGAGAGAGAAGATGAGGGCCTGGACCAGGGTGGGGATGGAGCAGGGAGAGAGGAAGGGGCAAACAGATAGGAGAACTGACAGCTCTTGATAACTGATTAGACATGGCAGGGGCAGGCTGAGGGAGGGAGAAGAGTCCACAGTAACTCTCAAATTTCTACCTTGAACAACAAGTAAAATGTGAGGTTGTACATTTAGTTAGGAACTGACTTCAGGACACTAAAACATATGGTCGGGAGAGGGTGTAAGATAAATTTTGGATATAATTTTGGAGTACTCATGAAATATCCAGAAAAAAACTGTAGGATAAAGAGGACTCAATTACAGATACATATTGGAGATTCAGCAACATTTACATGGTGTAAAAAGCTTTTGTCTAGAGAGGGAGAGTGTGTGATCAGGGCCAAAAACAGTTTGAAGCAGCGCCTGGATTTAAAGGGCAGGTCGGGAAGAGACACCAATAAAAGAAACTTGAGAAAAAGCAGTTGGTGAGGAAAGAGGAGAACCAGGGAAGAGTGGGGTATTGGAAATAAAGGAAGGAAACAATTTCAAGAAGAGGAACTTGTCAACAGTACAAAATGCTGAGAGGTCAAGAGAGGAGTGGGACTGAAAGAAGTCTATAGCATTTGGCCACTTGGAGGTAGATGGTGACCTTGGTGGACAACAGTTTTCCTGGAGCTGGGAAAATGGAAGCCAAATTTCAGTGGATGGAAGACTGACTGACAGATGAGGTCATGGAGATAGCACGTAAAGACTAATGGTTCTAGAAATCTGGCCATGAGAGGAAGGAGAGAGGTAAGAGGATGCAGGGTCATGAGAGAATTTGCCTTAAGAGTGGAGCACCTTGATTATACATAAATGAATGCCTGTACTAATAAGTTGACACCTAAAATACATTGCTTTGTGTTGACAGTTTTCATTGTGTGGATGTGTGACCTCCCTGATTAGACATGTACTCCTATAAACATATGGCCCATGTACTGCCTGCACACGTGGTCATATAGAAAAAAGACAGCTTGAACATGACACAGATGACTACTTCTTTACATCTTATGGTTTGAAGAGTCTAAAGCCAAAAGAGAGTGGGTAGCTCAACATCATGCCCAGAGTTAGTTAATAAAGATCCCCCTGAGGCCTTTTACAAAGCATTTTGCAGTAAGGAGAAGGGTTTTAGTTTTCAACACAGTTGTACAAAATTCCAGCCCTACCATTTCAAAGGTTTCATTCCTTATCAGCAGATTTCCTTTGTGTGCCAATGTGGTTATCTGGATAAAACAAAACTGATCTCCACTTTTACCACCAAATTGGAATTGATTTGTGAGTACAAAATTTTAGGGCAATGTAGTTTTCAATTCCTCTCACTTTTCTACTTTTGCTTCTTTCTGCCCTAGTTAATCAAAAAAGGGAGTATTTGGATGTTGCTGGAGGGAGACTATTTCTAATTGTTCTGGCCTATTAATAGCAGATGTATAGCCAAGCTTCCAAAGAAACACATGCCTTCAGGACCTCACATAGTTTCCAGAGTAGTATTCTATGGGTTCATTTTGTATTTCAGGTGATTAATGGATGTGGACCAAACCTTTAACCTTTTCAATTGTCTACTCCTGCTTCTCCAGCTCCCTCTCCAAGTTCTTTTAATTAGCTAGACTTAAAGCCCTTTTGAATCACCTAATGTCAGACAAAAGTAGTTGCCCTAGGCAGAGAAAGAGAAGTAACCCAGTTTCGGGGCAACTGATTTATCACATGCAGGGAAACTTCTCATTCGTTTTCCAAAAGTTATCTCTTCTCTTGTTATTTGGAAAGCACAGTAATTTTCCACTTTATTCTCCACTGATGTAAAACAGATTTGTCTGAAGCCTAGGAGAAGCTCCATTTGCATTGGCGTTTCTTTCATTTTTTTTCTTGTTAGACCATTACAATCGTTGGCTGTGCACGCCTGTATTGGACTTGGCTACTGCACCATACTGCACTTGCAAAAATGTTCTTTTCGAGACATGGCAAGAAAAGCCTCTATAAGCTGAACTAATACCATCTGCCTCTCCAAAATGCCTTAATTGTATTGGCAAAAAGAGCATTTCTTATTTGTTAAAGCCTACTGTAACTGGATTGTTAGAGCAGTACCATTAAAAGGATAATGACAGTGTTACCCTCAAATAGATTTTCTTAAAATAATTGCTTTTCCCCACCGAGTGTTGGCATGGCACTTGCAAAATTCTGAGGGGTCGACAGGTTCTCTGATGTTGCCCACCAGAAGATTGTCTCTTTCTGACTCACTCTCTCTTTTTTTTTTTTTTCCTCATCCATGCTCATGTTGGTTTTGTTTAGCTACTGAAACTTGTTTTTGTACCTGAATCAAGCCAATTTGTTTTTAAATGATATAAAGAGGTAGCTTTCCCATTGGGCCAGTGTTTGTTGCTTTTTTATTTTGTATTGGTGGAAATCTTTTCATTGTAGGGGTCAAACATTGATTATGAGAGTGTCACCATCTCAGAAATTGACAGTTTGACCATGAAATCACAGGTCTGCATATTCTGCTTCTTATCTTGGGTTGTCCTAAGAAGTGTGGCAATGACTGGCATGAATGTGGGTATCCAACCCCTGCTAGGAGAGGGTGGAGCCCAGACAGCTCAGGCTGCCCTCCAGGGCTGTTACTCTGGAGCTGGAGAGGGAAGAGAGAAGCCTGGTTTGTGTGAGGCTAGATTGAGGCTGTGGATTCGAAGCACCTGTCTCTGATAAAGGAATACACTAGAAAAAGATATCTGAAACATTTAAGCCTAAGGTGTCTGGCAGAGAATGGCAGAGAAGCAAGACAGAGAAAAGTAGAGAGTTTAAAGAAATTTCTAGAGACAAATGTATGCAGATAACAGAGGATTTTATAGCCACCCGTTGCCCTTACTGTGGACAAGGATAAAGCTGTTTCAAGAGTCAATTTATACAGGAGAAAAATAGTAGTACCTATTCATTGTTTTATTTTATGCCCAACTCAAACTGAGGCAGCCTGTAAACTAACATAGAATATACTTAATCTCTGTGCCAACACAGTAGCTCAGTAATGATATACGTAGTCGGAAAGTGGAAAGCATTAGCTTAATTTTCTTGATGTCGGACTTCAGTTTAGCTAATGCCAATGAATTGACAGACCACCTCTTCAAACCTACCTAAAGTTATTAAACTAATGGTTTCTATAATGTAATATAAAGTTATTCTCTCCTTCTCTCCTTTTAGAATGATATTCTAAATACAGGATGGAGTCTTTGAACACTTGGTTTCTCCCTAAGTGATGCATGGAGGATGGATGAAGGAAAATTGAAACACTTGTCTGCCATGTTACCTTTTCAACCCATTTGTTTACAATTTATCAACCACTTACCGGTTACAAAGAAAATCCACCACGATTTATTGCTTGGAAAGATGATGCAGAGAATTTGAGAGAGAATCGCTAATAAATTGATGGAGACGTGCTTTGTTAATATAGAGTGCTATTGAAATGCGTAATGAGGAGTGGCCTCTCCAAGGACACTAGCCCAAGAAAAGGCTAGAACTCTGGATGTTTGCTCTTCACCTAACAGATCCTGGCATACAAAGCCTGGATAGAGGATGTCTTTAACCCCACTTAAAGGTACTTCCAGAAGGAGTCCCCACTTCTTTCTACCCAGTAGGCTGCATTCAGTTAGCAAAGTACGAAGGGAAACAGGGCGGTGCTTCTCAAGCTTTGGTATACAACAAATCACCTAGGATCTAGTTCAAAAGAGTCGTGATTCAGTAAGTCTGAGGTGGGGCCTGAGATGTTGCATCTCTGATAAGCTTCCAGGTGGTGCCAGGGCGGCAGGTCTAAAATGCTGCTCCAACCTTATGGAGAGATTCCTAGATTCCTGCAGTCACTAGGATTTCAATAGGCTGGCAAAGACCATCTCTCAAGGAAATTAATGTTTTTGGCTTGGGGTTTTGTTTTGTGTTGGTCTGTTTTTAGTGTTTAAGATACAAATTAAAAGCTTCCAGGTCAGGGTGCCTAACAGGCAACTGGAGATGCAGAATTGGACTTGAGAGAAGAGAGCAGGGCTGTGGATGGTTTGGGGAACTGTCAACACAGATGTGTAAACAATTTCATAGATAGACTCGTAGACAGATAGATTAAATGTATGGAGGAGACCTCAGACTTCTCAGTCCAGAGGACATTATCATGTTAGTTCATGCAAAACCCCATTTTTTATTTTTAAAAAGAAATTCTTTAATTTCTTTATTCATTCATTCTCTTTTATCTCCATCCTCTCTACTATAAGCCTTTTTTTAATGTGTTTGATGTGTAGCCTTCTATTCAATTAATTTTTCTTATATAATTTATCTTATTTCATGTATTTTTTCTTTTATTGAGGTATAACATGCATATAGTACAGCAAAATAACCTGAAGAATGAAGCTTGTTGAATTTACATGTACATATACACCTATATAACCAGCATTCAAACCAAGACCTAGAATATTTTCTGTAGCTCTGTGTATGTTTTTTTGTTGTTCTTTGTTTGTTTGAAATGGGGCTTCACTCTTGTTGCCCAGGCTGTGATGCAATGGTGTGATCTCAGTTTATTGCAACCTCCGCCTCCCAAGTTCAAGCGATTCTCCTGCCTCAGCCTCCTGAGTAGCTAGGACTACAAGCACCTGCCACACCACACCCGGCTATTTTTTTTTTTTTAAAGTAGAGATAGGGTTTCACCATGTTGGCCAGGCTAGTCTCAAGATGGTGTTTGGCTCTGTCACCCAAGCTGGAGTGCAGTGATGCAATCTCAACTCACTGCAACCTCCGCCTCCTGGGTTCAGGCGATTCTCCTGCCTCAGCCTTCTGAGTAGTTGGGATTACAGGTGCGCGTCATCAGGTCTGGCTAATTTTTGTATTTTTAGTATAGAAGAGGTTTCACCATGTTGGCCAGGCTGTTCTCAAACTCCTGACCTCAAGCGATCCACCCACCTTGACCTCCCACAGTGCTAGGATTACAGATATGAGCCACTGTGCCCAGCCATGGTGCATGTTTTTAATTTACGTAAGTGACATTGTGCAAAAGAGAGCGTTCTGTTTCTTACCTCATCCCACAGCACAGTGTTTTCAAGGTTGATGTATGCTGTGCTGTTTACATGCTGTTCATACCAGTTGCTTCCAATTACTTCATGGTGTCCGCTATTATGCATCTGCCACATTTCACTTGACATTCCTCAATAAAGGATGTTCAAATTGCTTCCAACTCTCTTTTCCACAAATAACACTGGAATGAACATCCTCATTCATGTTCTCTTAGAGACCCATATGAGATTTTTTTTCCTGTGATTTGTAAGTAGGAAAGTGAGTACTGAGTCATAGAGTGTACACATACTTATTTTAACTAAGAATTGCCAGATTGCTTCCAGAAAGGCTCTACCCATTTGCACTCACAAATACTTTATTCTGTAGTCAAATTTATGTTTCCTTTTAATTTGCACTGTGTTAAGCTGGACTCAAGGCAACTAGGTTCTATTAGGGTTACATTTAGATTGTGCCTATGAATGGCAATTCATTCATCCTCTAAAAAACTCTTTACTGAGCACCCACAGTATACTAGGTGCTCTTCTGGGTGCTGGAAATATAGTTGTGAAGAAGATAAAATCTCAACTCACATAGAATTTATTTTCCAGTAAATAAAAACCATCAGATAAGATCACTTAGGAAGAAAGAATAGAGTGAGTAAGAAAGAAAACCAAGGATAGTATTCCAAAAAAACGAAAGGGCTCTGAGGGAGTCAAAAATATTCTGAGAAGTATCACGAAAACCAAGAAAAAGTAATGACAGAGGAACCAAAAACAGAGTTTCAAGGAAGGTACAATCTTCAAGAGGAAATATAACTAAGAAGTCATTGGTCCCCAAAGAGGCTGTGGCACAGCCATTGGTGGCGAATGGGAGAATAAGAGAGCAGTACACAGCCTGTGTCCTCGGTCATGGTCACTCTGCCATGGTAACAATGTCCCTAGACCAAGCCCATGCCTCCACTTTTCTGGAAGCGATGGGCCCCCCCTTGGTCTGCGTTCTTTTCTGAGAAAGTGCATCTTCGCTTAATGAGCAGACCTGGCTCTTTCATGCCTCTAGACCAGGATATACCTTCTGAATTTTGGTGTAAATACCACTTTGATCAGGATAACTTTTTGCTGCTTACCCAAAGAGTGGGACTCTGGTCTTAACCAAAAATTTGGCCAATCAGTGTGAACATTACACACTTCATCTTTAGAATTAAAGAATGTGGAAGAATGGGGAATGAATGGATTTCTTTTTCTAGTCTGATCATTGGAAAGACAGCTTCAGATGTCGTATTATTACTGCTATGAGGGGCATGATGACAACTTCACCTTGGTCTCAGTGTTTTCCCTCACACCCTTTATCACCATTTATCATGTACAGTTGTTTTTTTTTTTCCTGCAAAATACCTGTCCCATGTGTTCAATCTTTCATAGTCTCACAATTCTTCAACACTGACTCAGGCGTGATCCTCATTACCTGTGCTTGGAACCAGAGCTACAGCCTCAGGACAGGCTCTGCCTCCACTCCCGCCTCTCGAGTCTTCCCTGCACCAGTGCTTTCCCACACCTCCTGGTGAATCCTGCATGTCAGATTCACACACCTTAACAACCTGACCCCACAGAGCCTGTGCCTTCAATTTCTCATTACTTCACAACCACAATCCCAGGGTCCCGCCAAACGGTTCCTCCCCACGCTCGGTGCCCTTTCTGCCCTTCATTCCTCCATCCTGCCACGTAGCATGTACACAAGCACCTCCCCACTCTCCAGAGTTCATCCAGAGTCCCAGAGCCTTGACTCCCACTACCCTCTAAATTCCTTCAATAGCAGTTCTCAAACTTTCTGGTTTGGGGACCTTTTATCATACTTAAAAACCTATTGAGGACCCCAGAGGGCTTTTATTTGGTGAATTGTATCTGTTAGTTTTACCATAATGTAAATTAAACTGATGACATTGTCAAAATATTTATTACATCACTAAAAAAGAGACCCACTACATGTAATTAAAACACACACACATTTTGGCTGGGCGAAGTGGCTCACGCCTGTAATCCCAACACTTTGGGAGGCTGAGGTGTGTGGCTCACTTGAGGTCAGGAGTTTGAGACCAGCCTAGCCAACATGGTGAAAGAAAAATTAGCCGGGCATGGTGGCGTGTGCATGTAATCCCAGCTACTCGGGAGGCTAAGGCAGGAGAATCACCTGAACCTGGGAGGCAGAGGTTGCAGTGAGCCAAGATCCTGTCACTGTACTCCAGCCTGGGCAAGAGTGCCAGACTCCGTCTAAAAAAAAAACACCCCCAAAAAACCCCACATTTTTATTAAAAATAACCATATCTTCCAAATGAAAAAAAAAAACAGTGACAGTAGTGGTAATGCTTTCTGTTTTTGCAAATCTCTTTAACGTTTGGCTTAATGCAAGACAGCTGGATTATTGTATCTGCTTCTTTATTCAATCTTTTGTGATATGTTATTTTGGTTGAAGTATGTAAGGAAAACTCACCTGTGCAGGTTTTGTGCTGGGTAAAAGGAAGAGAATTTTAATAGTCTTTTTAGAAAATTGTGAACATTCCTTTTTTATATATTAACCAAAACTGTGAAAGTGACAGTTTCTTGAAAGTTAGTTTCAGTATAAAATCTGAAACCTTATCAGTAAACTGTTCATACTCTAGTATATTATAATCCATTAGTCTATCTTGTACAAATAGGTCTTTTATCTACTCATGATTTTATACCATTAAGCACTGATCATTTGTAAACTTTTGATTCATTGAGTTATGTAGAACTTCCAAATGTTGACACATTTTGTTAAAGAAGACATTTATATATACATTTTTTAATCCCATACATTTTGTATCAGCAACATTCTCATCAGAAAAGTATTCAAATATTGAGAAACTGTCAAGTTCATGGTGGTGAATACAAGCTTTCCAAAATCCCACTTTTTATTTGAAAGCTAGAATTTTCTAATTGGTAACAAAAATCTCCATTGCTTCACTTGAAGTGAGAGGTTCGCTTTGTTCATTTCTAAGAAAATATTTGGCAAATACCCTATGTTAGATAAGTATAGTTTATCTGTCAGTCATTGTGATAAGCAGAAAAAAATGCACTACCACCCCTAACACCCCAAAGATATATTGACTTCCCAATCCCTGGGACCTGTACATGTTACCTTTTAAGGCATAAGAAGTGATCAAGTTAAGGATCTTGAGAGCAGGGACTTATCCTGGATTATCCAGGTGGGTCCTAAATCCAATGACAAGTCCCTTATAAGAGAGAGGCAGAAAGGTTTGAGACACACAGAAGAGGAGAAGACACAGAGACACAAAGACAGGAAGACCCTGTGAAGACAGAGGCAGAGGTTGAAGTGATGCAGCCACAAGCCAAGGACTGCTAAAGCATGCCCATCACCACCAGAAGCCACACAAGGAAAGGACAGATTCTCCCCCAGGGCCTCAAGAGGGAGCAGAGCCCATCCAGCACCTTGATTTTGAACTTGGGACTTCTAGAACTGTGAGGGAATAAATTTCTGTTGTCTTAAGGCACCAAGGCTGTGGCCATTTGTTGCACCAAACCTAGGAAATTAACATAGTCATTCTGTTTTCTCTTTTTTCTTTTTCTTTCTTTCTTTTTTTTTTTTTTTTTTGAGATGGAATCTCGCTCTGTTACTCAGGTTGGAGTGCAATGGTGCGATTTTGGCTCACTACAACCTCCACCTCCCAGGTTCAAGCAATTCTCTAGCTTTAGCCTCCTGAGTAACTGGAATTACAGGCAACAGCCATCATGTCTGGCTAATTTTTGTATTTTTATAGAGACACAGTTTCATCACGTTGGCCAGGATGGTCTTGATCTCCTGACCTCGTGATCCGCCTGCCTCGGCCTCCCATAGTGCTGAGATTACAGGCATGAATCACCACGCCTGGCCGTAGTCATTCTTTCAAGGGAAAATTGATGTCCCATGAAAAAGGCTGCCAGTTCAGCTGTCAATTCAGTCACACAAGGGCTTGTCTCAAGATAGCCATTGTATTTCAACAGGGAGTAGCCATGCTTTATGCACAGCTCTCATTTCATCACCCAAAAGATTCAAAAGTTACGTACTGAAGAGTTGAGATTATAAATTAATAACTTGTAATGCTTCATCAGGGGCACTCTGAATTGAAACTGGCATTTCTTACCCTACAACAGAGTGGCAGTAAAGAATAATACAGGATTGCTGGTACGGTGAGTGCCGCTGACTTGGTTCCTGCTGAGTTACCAGAGTTTTACCTACCCTCACTTTTGCCCCATCAGTGCAAATAGCAAAATGACAAAAACAGGACACACGACATTTTAGCATTATTATGAAAATTATTTTGACCTCAAGGATCAGCTGAAAGTGTCTCAAGGTCTCCAGGGCCTGCAGGCCACATTTTGGAAGCTGTAGAAACAAAGAGAGCAACAGATGATAGCAAAATGTAGGTGGTGGGTGTACCGTGTTAACTGTCCTTGTTTTGGAATTTTTCTATATTTTTGAAAATTTTCATAGTGAAACATTGAGATAAAAGTTTTGTGTGTTTGTAAAAAACTTAAAAATTGGCCGGGCATAGTAGTTCACACCTGTAATCCCAGCACTTTGGGAGGCCGGGGCAGGTGGATCACAAAGTCAGGAGATCAAGACCATCCTGGCCAATATGGTGAAACCCTATCTCTACTAAAAATACAAAAATTAGCTGGGTGTGGTGGCCAGGGCCTTTAATCCCAGCTACTTGGGAGGCTGAGGCAGGAAAATCGCTTGAACCCGGGAGGCGAAGGTTGCAGTGAGCCAAGATCACACCACTGCACTCCAGCTTGGTGACGGAGCAAGACTCTATCTCAAAAAATAATAATAATAAAATTTAAAATAAATAAATAAAATAAATAAAAATGATCGTTGGCTCACTCTATATTGCCTAAACTGAAGGGAAAACCTCCCATCCTTGGCCAAAGGGAAACTCATGTTTGGCTGTTGAGTTCTGGCTCTCGGCTATTCATCCAGCCACATCTCCTGTTCTCTAACCATATCATACACTTGTTAATCTGCAAACACTAGTCGGTTTAGAAGTATCCAAACTCGCCAGGGTCTTCCCTGCCTCTGTACTTTTCTCGTGCTGGTCCCTAAACCAGAAGGCTATTCTCTCCCGCTTCACGCCTCCAGGAAAAATTTAATTTAGCCTCAAGTTTCAGCTCTAATACTTCCTCCCCTCAGACTGACTCTCAGGCTTCCCCTCCTAAAGGCAGAATACAAAGCAGAGGAGTTGAGCAACTGCCCAGGAAACCAACCAATGTGAGACACTGAAACATCAATGGCATAAATTAGACCGATGATGCAGTTAACCCAGGTTCCCACGGTCAACTCTTTCTGTAACAGGTGGCATGTAAATTAATAATGACTGTTGAAGTGAACAATGTTCCAAGAGGAAATCATTCTATTCCTCACTGGCCTATCTCTCATCCTAAGTATTTTTGTCCTGGACATGAAAGACGCCTCTAAACCACCACAGACCATTTCTGAGAAAGTTGCCTGAAGTCATAGGTTGGAACTTGCAAAAAACCCTTAAGCAAAACACCTCACGGTAGGGCAGTAGTCACTAGGAAAGCATGGGTCATATTATCATATAAATCTTAAGTACTTTAATATGCCTCCCAAAAAGTTGCCTGGTTTCAAAAATAGCAATCTCAAAAAGGTTAAATCGGGCCGGGTATGGTGGCTCATGCCTATAATCCCAGTGCTTTTGGAGGCCGAGGCAGGTGAATCGCTTGAGGTCAGGAATTCAACACCAGCCTGGCCAACATAGTGAGACCTCATCTCTACTAAAAATACAAAAATTAGCTGGGTGTCGTAGCTGGTGGCTGTAGCTCCATCTACTCAGGAGGCTGAGGCAGGATAATCACTTGAACCTGGGAGGTTGAGATTGCAGTGAGCAGAGATCACGCCACTCTACTCTAGCCTGGGTGACAGAGTGAGACTCTGTCTTAAAAAAAAAAAAAAAATGTTAAACTGCTTGTGTATATTCAGTGTCTGTCATAAATTCCTTATTTGAAATAAGAAGAAGGTACATAAGTTTTCTTAATAGAAAATCCTTTTTTCTACATTAAAATTGATTATATGTTGAACATATATTTAAGGAATATCAGTTTGAAGAATGTTAAATTATGTCTGCCTAGGATGCCCATGTGTTTTTGGCCAGTCTAGACTTCTCCCAGCCCTGTCTTTCTCCATGCCTCCAACGCAGCACGATGTTATTGTCACTTATCTGCATTTCTAGCTCCACGTTTGACTTCAAGCCCCTCGAAGGCAGAGACTAGCTGTTTATCTTTCTAATCCAGGGCCCAACCCAGTTCCTGGTACCTAGAACATGCTCAATAATTGTTAATTAAGTGAATTCACGATGATGGGTGAGGCTCATGTACATTTAAAAATCCACACACCCATCATACAAATTCCACATACAGCACCTGCGACGCTAACAGGAGCAGGGCACCCTAGGAGCGAGCCCAGCTCCTCTGGCGATCCACTTAATCAATCAAGTGTTTATTGAAAGACAAACACCAGCAACTCACCAGTCTGAAACCTGAATGCTGGGGAATACAGAACAAAAGCAGGTCCCTGCCCTTCTGGAGTGAATAATGCAAACTCTACAGACACCCATCAAACAACTCAAGAAAGATTAAGTGTGTGGAGCTCCATAAAACAAAAGCGGGCAGAGACCCTCCAGGGGACACAGAATTTGAATGTAGGATGCTGAAGAAACCTGTTCCTCCCTTTATCATACAACAATTGAAGGCAGACAATGGAGCCAGGGAACCAGAGGCCCAGATTTCTAAGTATAAGCGCATAGGCCATGCAATATACGATGAAAAAAGAAAACCAAGTTAATGAGAGTGGAAAGCATTCTAAAAGGCATCTATAAATGTACAGTGTATCCAAATGTCCATTTGTGGACAAAAACATAAGTTTTTGAATCCTTTTCTGAGTAGCCCATGACCGATCAATTGTTTTGCAGACCCTAAGGTAAAGTGACCATTCATCACACCCAGAAGAGATTCACAATAATAGCCACCATTTATTGAACCACTTTATATTTGTGATCCAGATTACTTTTCATATCATCTCTAAGCATTTAACCCTTAGACCCAGCACCCGGGGTCTCTGCTCCACGCTCCCTGCTCTCACAGCCCCATTCCGGCTCTCCTGTAGCCATGCCCTTCTCACAGGGCAGGAGGCCAAAGCATGGGGCTACTCAGAGCCCACGCTGCATCCACTTCTAGAACAGTTGCCAGATGGAGCAAATACAGGATGCTCAGTTAAATTTGAATTTCAGATCAATGGTGAATCATTTTTGGTGTATGTCCCATACTTAGTATCAGATGTCTCAGAAGAGCCAATTCCTATACCCATCCATCACGACTGGAGCAAATGCCACTCCCCCAGTACACGCCTTCTCCTCACCCACACCCCAAGGTGGAAGCAGTCACCGCCGGCTCTGAGCCCCCACTGCAGCTCGTCTCTACTTCTCCTATGTGGCTTTTCCTTTTCTCTGCTAGCCTAGGACGTGGCTCACTTTCTCTACTAGGCAGAAGCTCTGCAGCCCTGGTGACCTGTTTTTTGTTTGTTTGTTTGCTTGTTTTTAATTTACTTATTTTTTCAGACAGAGTCTCAGTCTGTTGCCCACGCTGGAGTGCAGTGGCATAATCTCAGCTCACTGCAACCTCCACTTCCTGACTTCTAGCAATTCTCCTGCCTCAGTCTCCCAAGTTGCTGGGATTATAGACGTGCACCACCACGTCCAGCTAATTTTTGTATTTTTAGTAGAGACGGGGTTTCACCATGTTGCCCAGGCTGGTCTTGAACTCCTGATCTTGTGATCCACCCACCTTGGCCTCTCAAAGTGCTGGGATTACAGACGTGAGCCATCACATCTGGCCCAGTGACCTGTTTTAGGAGCATGCTCTCCAATCACACATCCTCTACTAAGGCACATGAGCTTTGTCTGTTAAAACTGCAACCTTTCTCTCTGCTGGGGTTCACGTCAAGCTAGAGTGGGGTCCAGGCATGGGAAAATGGGGAATCACTGCTGCATGGCCCACCTTCCCTTGGTGTCACCGAGAAGCACTTGATGGGCTCCTCCTTCCATCGTCCATGCAGGATGGCTTTTCAGAGGGCATCATGGAGGAAACTGACGCACACACCCAGGGAGCTGCTTATAATCTACTCTCTTCCCCTCCTCCTAAAAGATAAAATGAGCTCTCACCGAGGACCATCTATCTCATACAAATCTCTCCCATTTTGCTCTCGGAAACTTATGTTAAAAATCAAAACATTTAAGACAACAGGGATGTTAAATGCTAAGATGTTAGAGTAGTTACAAATCAATAAGAAAAAAGCAAAACAGCCCCAGTGGGTCAGGCCATAATCTGCACCATTCACAAGACATACAAATAGGCCAAGAGGTATTGAAAGAAAGACCAACCTCATTACTATTCAGATAAACAGCAATTATTTTTTCTTTAAAACAGTAAGGCTGGCCTCAGTGGCTCATGCCTGTAATCCCAGCACTTTGGGAGGCCAAGGCAGGTGAATCACTTGAGATCAGGAGTTTGAGACCAGCCTGACCAACATGGAGAAACCCAGTCTCTATTAAAAATACAAAATTAGCCAGGCATAGTGGTGGGCACCTGTAAACCCAGCTACTTGGGAGGCTGAGGCTGGAGAATCACTTGAACCTGGGAGGCGAAGGTTGCGGTGAGCCGAGATCACCCCATTGTACTCCAGCCTGGGCAACAAAAGTGAAACTCCATCTCAAAAAACAAAACCAAACGAACAAAAATGTAAACATCAAAGACCTGGTTTTGACAAGAGTGCATTGAAACACACTTGCTTGTGCTGCCACAGGAAGTGCAAACTAGAAGGAAGTCTCTGGAGAGAAGTTTGTCAGTTCATTTCCAGAGCCTTGAAGACATTCATATTCTCTGACCTAACAAATCCTACTGTAAAAATTTCTCATATGAGAACACATCAAATAGGCACTCAAGATTTTTCACTGCCATGCTATTTAAAAAAGAATTTTAAAAGTGTGATATAAATAAATGCCCAATGATAGGGGGAAGACTAAATAAAATTTAGAATATGCATAAAAGACAAATTATGGTAGTCATTCAACATCATATTTTTAAAAGAATATTGCTGACATAAGAAAATACTTGTAGGGCCAGGCACTATGGCTCACGCCTGTAATCCCAGCACTTTGGAAGTCTAAGGCAGGTAGATCACCTGAGATCAAGAGTTCAAGACCAGCCTGGCTAACCTGGTGAAACCCCATCTCTACTAAAAATAGAAAAATTAGCCTGGCATGGTGGCGCGCACCTGTAATCCCAGCTAATTGAGAGGCTGAGGCAGAAGAATCACTTGAACTTGGAAGGCAGAGGCTGCAGTGAGCCAAGATTGTGCCACTGCACTCCAGCCTGGGTGACAGAGCAAGACTTTATCTGAAATAATTTTAATAAAGAAGAATAAAAAGAAGAAGATAAGCATATTGATTGGGAAAGGCTAGTTTATGCTGCAGTAATAACTTCAAAATCTCAGTAGTGCTGGACGACAAAAATGTGTCTCTTATTTACATTACACATTGAAATAACATGAAGCAGGAAGGGATGGGAGGAGGCTGTCTCTGTATAATCACTCAGTGACCCAAACTCTCCAAGGGGCACCTGACGCCCCTCTCAGTTGCCTTAGCCAGAATAGACCGTCCTGCAGAGTCCAGCACAGGCGGTTAAACGTCCTGCCCAAAAGTAACACCCCTCACTTTGACTGACAGCCCATTGACCAGAGCTAGCCTCATAGCTCCACCTACCTATAAGGTGGGTGAGAAAAATGTAATCCTACTATGCACTCAGGAGGACAAGCAAGTCAGATACAGGAAAATGCTAAACATTTCTGCTCATGTGGTTCTTATTTTCCTCTTTAAGCATTTTTTAATTTTCTACAAAAAAACACATTAATTTCTATAACAAAGGAAAAACAAGCTTATGTCTCAGTATTAATCATGCTGTCCTATGTTTTCTTGCCTTTGGAAAACAAAGTTTTCTTCTCCCTTGCTCAGAAAATTCCTTCGAAGACAGCTTGCTCTTGGTACCACTACTAAGAAGCTTAGTTGCACTGGGTCACTAAGTGTGGACCCAGCTTTGTCTACAAAATGGGAATAAAACTGCTTGCTCTTCCACCCATAAAAGGCTAAATGAGAACTAACCAATAAGTGTGCATTCAAAGAAACATTTGCATCTGGGGAAGAAACGTGCTCATTAGACACAAACCACTGTGATACTTCCCTCAGAACTGGCAACTAGATTGTGCCACTTACCTATGAGATTAGATAATACCTAGCTGCCATTTATCCAAAAGATAGGCTCAATTCACTTGCTTACTCCCTAAGAAAATATAAGCCGTCCCAAATAGTTCAACCATAGAAGAAGAAACACTCAGAACATTTAATCTCGAGTGAATGGATTGCATTCTTGGCTGCCAAGTTCACTTTAGATAGATACCAAGTATCTGTTCAGTCTTCCTCTGAATCCTCACAGCTGGCATAGCCTGTGGCAGACAGCCAACCCTAAATTATTGAATACCTTGTTTCAAGTACCAATTTCCAGGACCAGGGTCTACTTCCCCTCCAAGGGCAGGAACCCTGTGGACTCCTCTTTTTGTATCCCTTTGCCACCTAGCTCAGAACTGCTTGATAAATATTGCTGATTGCACCTGAACCCTGTAGGAGGAAAAATAAGGTATGGCTATGATGCTGGTCCCTTCCTCAAAAGACATCTGATGCAAGGCCTCTGTGCTCATGCCAGGCACTCACTGCCTATGGGCTGACGACAACACCCAGCTAAAAAGACACACGGATTAGAATTGGGAACAGGATAGAGCTCGACCCACAGGCGCCAAATTAAGATCCTGTTATTTTTAAAAGAAAAAAAAAAAATTGGACCGGGCACAGTGGCTCACACCTGTAATCCCAGCCCTTTGGGAGGCCGAGACGGGTGGATCACAAGGTCAGGAGTTCGAAACCAGCCTTGCCCACATGGTGAAACCCCGTCTGTACTAAACATACAAAAATTTGCCGGGCGTGGTGGCATAGGCCTGTATTCCCAGCTATTCAGTAGGCTGAGGCAGGAGAATCACTTGAAACCGGAAGGCAGAGCTTGTGGTGAGTCGAGATCGTGCCACTGCACTCCAGCCTGGGCAACAGAGCGAGACTCCATCTCAAAAAAATAAAAATAAAAATTAAAAATTACAGGCTGTATTTCCTCAAGGACAAAAGACTTACTTTCACAAGGCTGTCAAGTCATGCACATCTTTCAGTGGACGGTGAAAAGCAAACATGACTGCAGAAATCCCAGCGCATCAGGGACAGATGGAATGCTTGCATTTGGGATCTTATTTTTATTTGCCATTATGCCCCACTAGCCAAAGGTCTCCATCAATGTGAGGAGAAATTAATTAGTGGCAGCATCACCGTGGCAGGATCATTTAACTAACTGCTGATATGACAGGGAAAGAGAAGAAAACTGAAAAGCTGGGGAAGATTATCACAAAACAGATAAAGTTTTAATGAATAGTGTCCTGTGATGTCACTTATCTTGGAACAAAGTAAGAAGAACCTCTTGTCCTGTAACTGATCCCAGGCCACATTTACACTGTAAAACACAATACTTGCTTCCTCCACATGGTCCCCACCTGGAAGGGGAACAGTGGAGAAAATTGCTAACGTGAGAGGGACATTGTGGGAACCTCATAAGACACCATCTCTGGGCCAGGCGCAGTGGATCACGCCTGTAATCCCAGCACTTTGGAAAGCTGAGGAGTGTGGTCACTAGGTCAGGAGTTCGAGACCAGCCTGACCAACGTGGTGAAACCCTAGCTCTCCTAAAAATACAAAAATTAGCTGGGCATGGTGACACATGCCTGTAATCCCAGCTACTTGGGAGGCTGAGGCAGGAGAGTTGCTTGAACTGGGACCCGGGAGCCAAGACAGCACCACTGCACTCCAGCCTGGGCTACAGAGTGAGACTCTGTCTCAAAAACAAAAACAAAAGCAAAAAAACATCTCCACAGGCTGAGGGACACAGAGCCCCAGGCCCTTGTGGGGTAACAGTCTACACAGCTTTGCTAGTGCCTTTACATTGCCCTCAGGTTGTGCAAAATCATGCATTTTTGACACAAAAACAGTCCGACATTTAAAATAATTACCATCCCCCTTTGACTTCTTAGAAGCAAGTATGAGATTGAATCATACCATTTAGTGCTGTGATTTATGGGTATCATAAACCACATTGTGTTTTTAGTCCAGTCATGTCTGTCACAGTGCTAAGAGACCAATGCAAATGGCGTCGCAGGAAGAGATAAAAAACAAGACTGCTTATAAAGATATTTTGGAGTAAATGGCTTGTTGGGAGTTGGTGGAAATGGTCCTAGCCACAACAAATCTTTCAACATGCCTCTCACTGGGGTAGGGGTGGGAACTGTGACTGGTCTTCTTCTACCGTCATCCGATTCACTCTCCCCAACCAACACGGGCACCATCCATCACCTCCTCCCGTGATAGGAACACAGATAGCGCCACTTATAAAATCAACATCAGTCTGTTTTTGCCCAGCATGAATTATTACTCTTCGAAGATAGGAGAGAAAGTGGTGAAAGGGAGGACTGATTTATATTGCGGTTGCCCTCCTGGCACTACATGGGTTTGGGAAGATCATGGGGAAGAAATTCCAAGTTCTCTAAATACGTTAATCAAGCAGCACATATTTTCAACTGTTTTATAGCCTCACATGGGTTATTATTCGGCACCCCGGGCCTCTCCACCTTACTTTGTTGCCTTTTTGGCTTCTTATCTACATGACACCAACATCTACATTACACTCACCATCTATATCACAGCAGTAACCTACTGCTGAACCTCTGTAACTGTTGGCTTCATCCTAATGTTTCATAATTCAGGGAAGGTCTGCTTGCTGTATCTGTCGCTTGCTGTATTTGTTTTTGGGGGCTGCCGTAACAAAATGCCGCAGACTGGAGCCTTACACAGAACATATTCTCTCACAGTTCTGGAGGCTGGAAGTCCGAGGCCCAGGTGTTGGCAGAGTTGGTTTCTCCTGAGGCCTCTCTCCTTGGCTTGCAGATGGTGTCTTCCGCTGTGTCCTCACACGGTCTTCCCTCTGTGAGCGTCTGTGTCCTCATCTCCTCTTTTTACAAGAACACAGTCATGGTGGATTAAGGCTCACCCATAGGACCTCATTTTAACTGAACTACCTCTTTCAAAACCAAATACAGTCACACTGAGGAACTGGAGGTTAATTAGGACTTTAACAAATGAATTTGTCAAGGGACAAATTTCTTGGCACCTGCTTTTCCTATAGCATCGCCAGGTCAACATTTACATACATGAGTGTGTGTGTGTGCACGTACGTGCGTGCACACACACACACACACACACACACAAACATTCTTCTCTGACTTGCTCAGAGTTTCCAATTCCAACTACCATGTCAGGAGCCAGGAGGGAAGAACTCCATATGTCCTGGCTCAGAACAGCCTCTCTGGGGAAAACCCAATGTCTTCCAGTAAGTGCCCAGCTTTGCAGCATGGCTCGCCTCTCTACAGGCCTCAGCCTCCCGCGTTTCTGTAGCGTGGAAGGAAGCACCTCACAGCAGTGGTGGGAAGGCTTCTGGCCTCGCTCTCTCCTTGCTGTGTCCCCTGCCTGCACCTGGGCCTTGGCCTCCATCCTCCTGCTTTTGTTGCTGAAGCACCAAGGCCAGTGTGACTCTGCGTCTCTTCTCTGGGTGGGGCACCACCCACTCATTGCTCCAGAGACCTTGGGCTTCCTGCCCTGCTGACTGCCTGGTCTGCCTGAGCTCTCTCTGGACCCACAGGTGCCCAGGGTCAGGGTTCATCTCCCTATTGATCCCAACTCCAGCAGCCACCTTCTAGACTCATATGCAGGAAGACTCTGCCCTTCCACTGGCCAAGACCCCGAGTGGCTCACCCAGCCCACACCACAGCTACCGTCCACATCTCCCACCAAAACAGTGTAACAGCAGCGTGGGTCTCTTCACTGACACATCACATCCTCTTTTCTTCTCTGTGGAGCAGCACCACCTCAGCCTAAGGTACCATCAGCGGTGTGTCGGGGGTTCTCCTTTCATTCTCTGAATGTGGAGTGGGAGCCCCACCCCTCAGTGTCAACTTCCCGCAGCTTCTCTGAGATGTGTTACCCTCACCTCACACATCCCCACCATCAGCAAGAGGCTGGAACACTGAGGCAGAAACTAAGAACACACCTATCCCCTTTCTCTCTCTCTCCTCAGTCCTCCCTCTCTCACTTAGAAGCATTTTCCATTTCCAGCGGGACAGAGAACTTCCTTACGTCAGATTCTCTGTTCTGTACATCATGGTGTAAGATAATAACACCCAGTGCTCAGACCCTCAGGGTCTACTTTCACAGGCAGATGGAAACTTATTGGAATTTGGGAAATACTTTTCTTTCTTAGCAAAGCATGGACTGGAAGATTCTCCCTCTTTGCACATAACAATTCTAACGTGAAACTCAAAGCTAAGCCAGGACTCTTTCTTCTGAGCGGTCTCCTCCTTCTCTCCCCCTGAATTGATGGATTCAGCTCCAGGACAACCTGATACAAAAATACACAAATACACTATATGATTCCTGTTGCACTAGCAACTGTAAAACAAATATTCCAGTACATCCCCTAGAGTAGGTCAATGTGTAAAAAGGCATTTGATTTATCTGGTTAGTGCTATTTTCCTTAGATAGGCAACTGCGGAGGCAATGGAGAAAACCATCAAATGCATTCATTAGTAATTAATTGGTAGGAGACTTTCTCAGGTTCCTAACCAGAAACCTTTCATATCAAAAGAGCGAATGAAGGCAACAACAATGACAACAGTTATCTTTCCAGGAACATGAAGGCACCCACCGTCCTTACTGTTTACCTATATACCTCGTTAGGGATCTCATCACTAAGGGTTGTGAAAACTAGCAGAAGAAAACCCTTAGAAAACGTTCAGTACAAGAGGATCACATTGGCTGGTTCCCTGACTCATTACATCATAACAGAAAACGTGAATTCAAGGCAATACAAATGGTGGCTCAGATGGAAACTAGAGTCAGACTGCTTGACCGCCTGCCCCAACTCTTCCTCTTCCTTTGTAACTCCAACCAAGTTGCTAAATCTCTCTACGTCTGTTTCCCCGTGTATAAAATGGGAGTAGAAAAGGGCCCACTGCATGGTAGTGTTGGGAAACTAACATGGAGTTAATTCATATAAAGTGCTGGACCTGAGCTTGACACATAGTTAAGTAGACTCTTAGTAAATGTTAGCTGTTACTATTACTATCAGGCTGTAGGAAAGTGGTTGCTATGAGTAATATTAATAGCTAGGGTTTATGGAGTGCTTATAATGCTAGACAATGTTATAAGCTCCTTACATATATAACTGCAGCAAAAAATTATTATTATAAAAATATTTTTGAAGCCTTTTTTTCTATCCCCTCTTATGCCTGCTCACCTCCACTTCCACTAGTAAAATTCTGACTTGATTCCCTTGGCATGTTCCCACATCCTCAGCTCACAGACCTTAATTCACAGATTGGGGAAAAATACTGTAAGCCTGAGAGGCAAGATTTATATATGCAATGGAGAGAACCACTGGCAGAAACAAACAGTCAAAAATAGCTGCAAGAAAGCACGGCAGGTGAGCATGAGAAGCCTGGTGTTGGGATGGAAGAGTGTGCTGAGGACAGTTTTTCAAGAATACTCTGTTAGAAGTGAAGCGTGGCCAAGTGGAAACCAAGATATTTTCTAAAGTTTAGTATTTCTTATGCATATGCTGTTGAATTTTTCTTGAGAAACTACAGCAAACACTTGAATTGCTTTCAACTGAGCTCTCCTGTGAATTCGTTCTTTTCTCTGGAAGTGACTTTTAGCTGAGACAGGATCACATGGGGACCTGGCTTTAGCAATGGTGGTCAATATTGGGGAAAAACATCGTAAGCCTGAGAGGCAAGTCAGGGAGATTTAGCAACTTGGTTGGAGTTACAGAGGAAGAGGGGGAGTTGAGACAGTCCTGACCACAGTCCTAGATGTTGGGAACTATTATTATCCCTCATCTGAAGAGGAGACTGAAGCTGAGGGCGGTAACTTGCCCACAGTCACACAGAAAGTACTGAGCCGGAATGTGAATCTTAGTGTAACTTGGGAACCTGCAGCTGACCATCATGCTATCCTTTTTCGCCTACTTCTTAATAATCCATACAGGCCGGGCGCGGTGGCCCACACCTGTAATCCCAGCACTTGGGAGGCCGAGGCGGGCGGATCACAAGGTCAGGAGTTTGAGACCAGCCTGACCAACATGGTGAAATGCTGTCTCTACTAAAATACAAAATTTAGCCGGGCTTGGTGGCAGACGTCTGTAATCCCAGCTGCTCAGGAGGCTGAAGCAGGAGAATCGCTTCAACCAAGGAGGCAGAGGTCACAGTGAGCCAAGATCATAGCACTGCACTCCAGTCTGAGTGACAGAGGGAGACTCTGTCTCAAAAAAATAATAAAATAAAATAAATCTAAAAACATCCATGCTTCCTAAATTATCCCTAGTAATTGTCGTCTAAGGAAACTAAGGCCAAGTTTTCTCCTAGGTCATAAAAATAAAAGTCAAGCTAAGTGCAAGTGGCATATACCTGTAATCCCAGCTACTGAGGAGGCTGAAGCAGGAGGATCCTTGAGCCTGAGAGTTGGAGGCTGTGAGGCACTGTGATTGTGCCCGTGAATAGCCACTGCACTCCAACCTGGGTAACATAGCGAGAGCACCACTGCTAAAACCAGTAAACAAATGGAAAAATCAAAATGTATACATTCGTTTGTTTTGTGTCTATGACTTTAATTCAATTAAACATTTACATTGTTTAAAATTCAAAAGGCACAAATACTATATATCAAAGTCTCCCGCCTAACCTTGTCTTCCAACCGTCTGGTTCTCTTTTCCAAAGGCAAACAACGTCATCAGTTTCTACTGTATATTTTCAGATAAAAGCATTACAAGTAAATGCATTTTTGTTGTCTCCTTTTTTAAATGTTAGCATTACATACTCAATATCGTGCACTCTGTTTTCATTTATCAGCATCTTGGAAATCATGCGTGCATGTAAGAAGTGTCCTTATTTTTTTGTACAGCTAAAAAAATTATTAAGATGCAGCAGCGTTTATTTAACAAGTTCCCTAACTGTTGGACAATTAGAAGCAATTTTGCCCTATTATAAATAATATGGTGATAAATACCCTTTTACATAATGTCATTTTGCATATGCTAGTATATCCATAATATAAATTCCTAGAAACAGAAGTGCTGGGTCAAAAGCCATGTGTATATGTATTTTAAAATAGATGCTCCCAAATTGCCCTACAAAGATTATTTTTAACAAAATACACTCCTACCAGCAATGTATGAGGTTGTTTATTTTCTCACACCCTCTCCGACACAGTGGATTATTAAACTTTTTGGTCTTTGCCTTTCTGATAGATGAAAATGGAAAACCCATTCCTTCTCTTGCCTCAGGATATGTGAGTTTAAACTGTAACTTGCTGTCTGCTAGCCTCTATTCATTCATTTAAATAGTACAAGCCATTTGCCACATACAAGTCTCAGTCCTAGGCACCCCTTTGCCATCTAAAGCAGAAACTTTCTCCAAAATCATACATGGCTTAAGATTCCTTTAGATGGCCAGGATTTGAGTAACTCCTGATCTCTTCCCTGCAGATGAAGGGCATAGTTATTGGGGTTTTAGCAGAACAAATAATATTTCTGTTCCAATTCTCTACCCAACCCCCACACAGCTTGAAGTGGGACCAATTAAAAGACTCAGAATCAGACAGCTGGAGATCAAAATATCTGCTTTATTTCTGATAAAGCCGATTGGAGTCTGAAGCTTAGAGCTGGAAACAGATGGGTTTTCTAACATCTGCCCCCACCACCAAAGGAAACCATGATTAAACCCACATACCAGCCACAGCAGGCCCAGTCCAGCGCTAGCCAGGGCCACTTACTGTAGGGCTGCAGAGGGGAGTCGGTTTCCTGAGGACAGCCACACCCAACAGGAACCTGCAGGAGGAAATCCTTTGTCCACCCAGCCAGAGCAGCCACTGGGGAGATGGAGACAAAAGGCCCGCAACGTCCCTCCCTGATAGCTTTCCCTCCCCAAGCAGGGAGGCTCTCACCCCTCTATGCAAATGTAAGGAGAGGGGAATAAGAATGTTCTACTGGACCAGGCATGGTGGCTCATGCCTGTAATCCCAGCACTTTGGAAGGCCAAGGTGCTCAGATCACTTGAGGTCAGAAGTTTGAGACAAGCCTGGCCAACATGGTGAAACTCCGTCTCTACCAAAAATACAAACAATTAGCCAGGCATGGTGGCAGGGGCCAGTAATCCCAGCTACTTGGGAGGCTGAGTAAGTAGAATTGCTTGAACCCAGGAGGCAGAGGTTGCAGTGAGCCGAGATTGTGCCATTGCACTGCAGCCTGGGCAACAGAGTGACACTCTGTCTCAAAAAAAAAGGAATACTCTACTGAGGTCTAACTTTGAAGGATAAAGTTATAAAGAGAATGGAACCTTTCTGGAAGGAAAAAACTGTTAATCTAAGAAGAATAAAGAATTTATTTATTCATAAGCTTCCATATCTGTACATATCTTTAGAAAATAGAAGTATCATAATTGATTTAACCATTTTCCAACTGTTGGACAAACATATTTTAAGAGTTATCATTCAAATAATTATATAAGGATCATCCTTAGTTTGTTCTAATATGTTGAATGATTTTCTAGGAAGGATTCTCAGAAGTGGAATTATTGAATTAAACAATAGGAATACATTTATTTGTTTATTCATTTATTATTTATTTATTTATTTATTTTGAGACAGTCTCACTGTCACCAGGTGCCAGGCTGAAGTGCAGTGGCACAATCTCGGCTCACAGCAACCTCCACCTCCTGGGTTCAAGCAATTCTCCTGCCTCAGCCTCCCGATTAGCTGGGACTACAGGCATATGACACCACACCCAGTTAATTTTTGTATTTTAGTAAAGATGGGGTTTCACTATGTTGGACAGGATGGTCTCAATCTCTTGACCTCGTGATCCGCCCACCTCAGCCTCCCCAAGTGCTGGGATTACAGGCATGAGCCTGCCCCCGGCCTTATTCATATATTCATATATTTTTCTAGATAGGATCTCACTCTGTAGCCCAGTGCAGCGATACGATCATGGCTCACTGCAGACTTGACCTCCTGGGCTCAAGTGATCCTCCCACCTCAGCCTCCTGAGTAGCTGAGACTACAGGTGTTCACCACCATGTCTGGCTAGTTTTTATGGTTTCTTTTTTTGGAGATGACATCTTGTTATGTTGACCAGGCTGGTCTCGAATTCTTAAGCTCAAGCAACCTCCGCTTCCTGGGCTCAAGTGATTATCCTGCCTTGGCCTCCCAAGTAGAGGACAGGTTGGTCAGGCTGGTCTCAAACTCCTGACCTCAGGTGATCCACCCCTCTTCGGCCTCCCAGAGTGCTGGGATTACAGATGTGAGCCACGGTGCCCAGCCTCAACAGGCATTATGCAGGTAGAATGAATGGTCCAGATGCAGTGATTGACTAGGCATGGGGGGTCAGTGAGAGGTAGGCAGCGGCAAACGGTGTTCTGTCTGAGGATAGGGCTAAAACCAAGACTGAGAACAAAAAGTCAGGCAGATTTGGAGGGAGAAGAGAATGAATTCAGTTTGGGGCATGTTGCGATAGAGATGCCTGGGAGATACCTAGTGGGATGCATCCAGCAGGTGCCTGGAAGTAAGAGTGTGAGTTCTGGAGGCAAGTCAGGGCACAGTCGGCTTGGCGGTTATTGGGATAGGACTGTAGGGGCAGCCTTGGGGATACTGTGAACACAGTCTGCTGAGAAAGCAAGGAACCACTGCAGAGAAACGGAACAGTGCAGGAGAGCCAAACAGGTAGTGAGTGTCTGGAACAAAGATGAGCTCGAGGCAGGAAGTTTCAATGGCAGGGGGTGAGAGGGTGTGGGAGCCAAGGAAGAGGAAGAACCCTTCAGCTACCCATGGATGGGATAAAATTCTTCCCACTCCTTAACGCCATGCTGCACCTTTAGAACGTTTAGGAAGTTTTCTCCCCCATACTTGCTTGTCCCATGACATTCACCTCCTCTGCAACTGACACTCAGGAGAGAGCTCCAGCTTATGTCTCTGCAAGAAATTTCTCCCCCTTTGCCTTAGAAAGAGGAGCAAGGAAGCAGGATATGTGTTTGGGAACACACTTTCCCCCAGAACCTTGCAAAAAGCTCCGCCGCATTTTCCAGCATCAGAGAGAAATCTAATCTTTTTGTCTATGTGTTTCTCATCCACTCTAGCAGCGACCCCTGCCTGGATCCTTCTTGCCCATGCCATCTGCTCCTGTCAACAACCTGGCCACCCTCTATGCTCACCTTTCTTTAGCCATCAGATCTTGGCACACACTAATCCACATGCCTGGAACATCCCCTCATTCCTTTCCATAAAATTTCTATTGATTCCTTCAAATTCATGCTTATGTCTTACCCAGTCTCTGAAGTTTTCCTTCTTTCTCCGAGTATGAACTCAACACATGGCTCGTATCCACCATCCTTTGACAATAGATGTGGTCTGCATTAACTCTTTTTTTTTTTTAATAGAAATCATGTCATTTGTCATAATTATTCTGGGAAATAAGCAGATTTTTCTAGATAACCATCTGCCTGTAAGCATCAATATTTTATTTAATTCATTCAGGTGACCAGTATTTATGGAGTATTGACTTGTTATGTGCCATGACAGGGACTTTTAAAGAATGAAAGTCAATCAAGAGAAAGCATTCATTACAGAGGCCAGGAAACTAACTCAGGCCTCCTTTAGGGGATGCAGAATTTATATCTGAACAACTCCCACTGCTTTCCTTGATACATCTGGCTAAAGTAGATTAGCCCCTCCCTTGCCTTCTATCCTCTACAGAAAGAAATGAACAAAGTCTAAAATACTGTGTTGACCTGACAGCATCATTTTGGATATTCTGGTTTAAAAGAATCACTTTTTTCTTTCTTTCTTTTTTTAATGAGAAAAGTCATATGTTTCTTATGAAAAGTTGGAGAAAAAAATTTCTAATCACCATGGTCATGCCATTCAAAAAGCAACCACCACTAACATTTAGTGTTACATTAGATACACTGACATTTGTGTATCTCTTTCCAGGCTTTTACCCAACCATTTTTAGGGAGTTTTGCCTTAATAAAAATGTATTATATTGAACATAAAATTTTATAGCTTGCTCTTTTACAAGTTAATATAATAGTATAAACATTTTTTTAAGTGAATCCTTCTTTGTGGAACAATGTCTCTGTGCCAAGGTGACCTGGGACTTTTCCCTTCCCATCTGCCTCCGCATCCTCCTCACAAATCCCTCCGATCAAAGGAGAAATCCTGGGTCCCCACTTTTCCTCACTTCTGCGGCCCTTCCCACTCCATGTAGGGAAGCAGAGGAGCCTACGTCATCCTCTGCTGGGACCACAGAAGCTTGAAAGAGCAGAAAAGTGGTAGATCCTTAGCAAATGACTGAGGCTGTGCAATTTTCAAAGGGGTTATAAGTTCAAGTGAGCAGAGTGTGGCAACAGGAAGTTCTAGACACCGAAACAGGAAGAAATAAAAGGAAGAAGTCATGGAAAGTGAAAAGGAATGTCCAGTGATGTGGGGGGCATTGTGTAACATCCTCTGACTAGTGGGGGTGTCCATTTTCCTCCCTGGTCACAGGCAGAAGGCGGCAGGAGCCTCTTCCAGAGCACACTGTACAAGGTATAAAGGAGCACTTCTCTGAAGGCTGTAACCCAAGGGACGGCAACTATATTATGCCCCGTCTCAAAGGCCCAAGAGTTTCTACTTTCCATTTTACAGATTCTGCGTGACAGAAAAGGGGCCTTTCGTGTGGGTTATATTTCTAATGCAGTGAGGCCTCCCAGGATTCCCAGCGACAGGGGAGGAAAGCACATCCTTGCTGCCTGTTCAGGGCATTGTCTCACCTTCATGCACCTAAGAAAGATACAACCTGCTTTTCTGGAAGGGTGAAGGGTGGCTGGGTGCAGTGGTTCACACCTGTAATCCCAGCACTTTGGGAGGCCGAGGCAGACAGATCACCTGAGGTCAGGAGTTCAAGATCAGCCTGGCCAACATGGCAAAACCCCATGTCTACTAAAAATACAAAAATAAGCCAGGTGTGATGATGCATGCCTATAATCCCAGCTACTCCAGAGGCTGAGAAGCAGAAGAATTGCTTGAATCCGGGAGGCGGAGGTTGCAGTGAGCCGAGATTGCACCCCTACACTCCAGCCTGGGCGACAAAGCAAGACTCCATCTCAAAAAAAAAAAAAAGGAAGGTGAACGGTACTTGCCCTGACACAAAACGGCAATGGCTGTAGAATACTACAAAGTGGCCACAGAATACTACACAATAAAACACCCGCTTGTTCTTCCTTAACCTCCAATGCAATGACTCCCTATCTTGCCTATGCATTGGAATCACCTGGGTAGCTTCCAAAACTACCAATGCCTGTGTCCTCCATCACCCTCCCAACCTCCAGCTCACCCCACCTCTCCACGTGACCCCACTCCCATGTCCAGGGATTATTATTTAATCCATTTTGTGAGTGGCCTGAGTTTAAACATTAATGAAAGCTGACCAGAGGATGCTAATATATGTTAGACAAGTGTGGGAACCATTGTTTCAATATCAGGTCCTCAGAAATTACTTCTCCTTGCAGGCAGTCTATTGCCATTGCCTGGGCCAGCTCACCTCCACAACGCTAATACGGTATGTTCTGGAAAAGCTTTCTAGAATATAATCAAAATAAGAGAAAATGAATTTGAAACAATGCAAGCAAAGTTCATGAACTGTAGAATCCGAATTTTAAAAACTAAAATGTGTCTGCTCCAAGATCTCAGCCTTTTTTGGACAGTTGAGCTGACTGAAGATGTGAATGCCTGGTAAGTGAAGTTTTGTATTTTTATACCTGTGATGGATCATGTGTTTATATATATCCATATGCTTCTAGATATTTAGCCTAAAATTGATGCATTCAAACAAGAGGTTTTCCCTCTTCCTCTCTAACCTTCATCTAAATGGAGAGTTTAAGCTACCCGCAAGCAGGAATCGTATCTTGAATCTGTCATTGTGTGACATCTTAAAAAGAAACTTTACACCCAGTGAGTTCCCAATAAATGTTCAGAGCGTTCTTAACACTCTTGACCTGACTAATGGGACAAGGAGCAACCACAGCTCCTATGTGACAAGGCACTGCTTATGGACGCAGAGCCTGGGGTCCTTCTCGCAGATACCTAGTGAGATCTCTTCCCAGTTAAACTGTTTCCCTGGGGAGGGCCCTGACTATTAGAGCCCTAAAAGCATTGAATTCATCGCTCAACTGTCTTTTAGATGAGAAAACAATTATTTTCATCACTCTAAGCAGGAAGCCGCCCGGAGCCAGAACACGTTCTCTGAGCATCCTTAAGAGACCTGGACCAGGGAGACAGCTGGTCCTCACGGCTTGTGGCTGATGCAATCTGAGGACATTCCCCAGAAGACATACTCATTTCTCAGTTTAAGAAAGTAAATTAAAAGTTTAAGAAAACATCATCCTATTTTGACTTTAGAGGCTCAAGACAGATCCAGTTTACGATACCTCAGCTCAGCATGTGGCAAAGGCCAGAGGCCCTCAGTGCTTCACCCCTCCATTGGAGAAGATGTTCTGTTGGTACCACTGCCACAGAACATAAGCAAAACCAAAGCATTCTTGCCCTCTGCCTTGTCTTTTTTTTAAACTTTCTTTAAAAGCCTTTTTTCTCTTCTATCACAGTCTTTCATAGAGACTCTCAAGTGATATATTTAATGAACAGAACACAGAAGCCGGTCTTAGTTGGGTTTCACTTCAGTGTGTTACAAGGGACTCCCTCGAAACTCTTTATCAAGAAATAACTTAAAATGAACATTTAATGCATATGCATTCATTATGATATTAAATGAAATATATCATTGACACATTTGGAGAAATAGATAAATTGATGGAAGAAAAAATTGTATTAAAAAAGGAACCAGGCCGAGACCAGTGGCTCATGCCCATAATCCCAACACTTTGGGAGGCCATGGCAGGCAGATCACCTGAGGTCGGGAGTTCGAGACCAGCCTGACCAACATGGAGAAACCCCATCTCTATTAAAATACATACTTCGCCAGGCATAGGGGCATATGCCTGTAATCCCAGCTACTTGGGAGGCTGAGGCAGGAGAATCACTTGAATCCAGGAGGTGGAGGTTGCGGCTGAGTTGAGGTTGTGCCATTGCACTCCAGCCTGGGCAACAAGAGTGAAACTCCATCTCAAAAAAAAGGAACCAATAACAGGGTATTACAAGACTCCAGAGAATCACAAGTGTGGTAGCATCATGACAAATTGCACCTGTGGCCACCTTCTGTGCATAGATGGTTCTGAGAGTCTTTTTTGTAGAAAGAAATAGTCCGCTGGCCATTTTCCTTCCTGACCCCACTCCCCTAAGTCCTTTCTCACTGTGGCATGAGAGACCACTGTGTCCTCTGAATGTACTTGATGTCCAGGCACTGCCCTCTCCGCGCCTCTCCCCAGCTCCTTGGATGTGCCTCCCCCGACTTGCTCAGGCTGCAGCATTCTCCAGTGCTGAGCTCCTCAGGCTCTGCCATTGGCCCTTTTCTCCGACACTCTCCCCAGGGACCTCATATACTTCCATCATGTCAACTGTTCTCTGTCGAGTGATGGTTTCCAGATGTATTTCTCTCGCCCAGGTCCACACCCCGTTGCTTCCCAGACACAGAGTAGCCATCATAGAGATTCCTCAGACTCAACATGTACAAAACAAAATGCACCATCCTGCCCCCTAAATCTCCCTTACATTCTATGTCTTGCAACTGTCATCTACCCTTTCAGCCAAGCCATAAATGAGTCCCTCCTCAAATCCTTCAGCTCACTCGCAACACTCAAGATGGCTATTCACAAGTTCCAGACAGAAAGAGAAAGAGGGAAGAGGCAATTAAGGTACCTGCAGCTGAGTAAGCCCCCTTTAAAAGTTTTCCAAGAGCCCAGCCCATCTTTTAGGCCACATTAGCCCCCTTGCAAGGGTGTGTGGAAGTCTTAGGTTTTTGGCTGGGCCCTTTATTCCTCCCAATAACACATAAGGTCTATCCACAAAGAGAAAGGAGCCACCAAATGCTAGTCAAGTGGCTATCAGTAAGGCAAGATAGAAATCAGGGGCACTCATTCTACTTTCTTAAGAACTTTCAAGTTCATCTCCTAACATACTTGGTTCAGGTCACCATCTTTCCAATGCGTTACTTCAGTCACCTCTTTATCAAACATCTTGTCCATCACTCATGCCCCTCAGCTGCTCTCCATACTGCTGCTCCTTACTGCCATCATTACATTTTGTAAATGTGAATATGGCCTGGCCAGTCCTTGCATAAAATCTTTCAGAGGTTTTCCTTTCTCCTTCAAGAAAAAGCCCAAACTGCTTTGTAGGGCTTTGAGCCCTTCCTGATCTGGTTCAAAAGCACTTCTGAGCCTTCTCTCTCCTCTCCTCTCCCAAGCTCCAGGTACTCCAGTCACTCTTCTATCTCAGAACACCTCAGTCCTCTCATGCCTCCCCATCTTCATAAGTGCTGTCTCTCTGTCTGCGATGAAGACATTTTCATGTGTAATCAACAATTTAAGATTCAAGGAAGTGCCCCACAGCAAGACCACCTGTTCATAGAGTGAAAAATAGTCAGCAAAATATGTTCTTTGTTACACATGCATAAATATCACTCTTTAAAACACAACAGGCCTGCCTCCTCTGTCTCCAGACACAATCTCAAGATACATACTGTGGGAGACTAAAATATGCCACCCCAGGCTATGAAGCATTGTTGCGCTGAAGGCAACTTAAAAGCTGACATAGGAAATCTCTCTGCTCTCCCTGTATTTACCAAAATGCAAAAGATACACTGTACCTTCTCCTACAAGGGAGGAGACACCTTTGGGCTCTTATTGGCCTGGAGAGGAATCTACATTAACAAGCTTTACTCATGAGCCTAGTGATCCAACAGTTATTTGCCCTTCTCCAAGTTGCCATCAGCCTCTAAAGACTCAAAGTTATTTTCCTCTGTCTTGTCTTTAAAATTTTACTGTTCATTGTTGAAGATGCTATAAAAGCTGAAATTCAAAGCTGAGTCTGTGTAGATTCCTCAGACTCAACATGTACAAAACAAAATGCACCATCCTGCCCCCCTAAATCTCCCTTACATTCCATGTCTTGCAACTGTCATCTACCCTTTCAGCCAAGCCATAAATGAGTCCCTCTTCAAATCCTTCAGCTCACTCGCTACACTCAAGATGGCTATCTTTGAAAGCTATTCATTTTCTGGGTATGTGAAATACACATGCTAATAAACTTTTGTTTTTCACTTGTTAACCTGTCTTTTGTAACAGGGATCCATTCCAACTAAGAATCTATGAGGATTGGAGAAAAAAATATTTTTCTTCCCCTACACTATCAAGGAAGAAGGAAAGATATGGGAGAATTTTACCTATCACTTCCTCAATAGTCTAATTAGTCCTATGAGTCCAAACTTCCACATGTCTAATAAAAGAAGAGAGAAAAGACAACCTCTTTCTTGAGAAGTCCACCTTGTCAGCCAAGGCACCCCTATGTAGATGAAAGCAGACCATGGAAGAAGTGAAGAATGATAAAATAAAAAGTGAATAATGATGAAAAAGAAGCGGTACCCTAATTACATATCATCTCCTGAAAAATGTATTCACCAGCCTAGATTCAAACCAGACACGTGGGGCTCGTGGGCAAGAACAGAGAGAATCAAGAAAAAACAAGAGGAGAGCTGAAGCCAACCGAGGTGATGGTGCTCTTCCTAGCTTTCTCAAAACGAAGCAGCTAACCTGCAAACACAATAATTTAAAAAAAAAATCACAGAGTTACCGCTGTGTAGACACAGATGAAGGTAACACAAGGTGATGTGTTTATAAAGCCCTGAGCACAGATCCTCTGGCTATGTGGAGACCCCTGTGGGAACAGGTACCCTGCATCTCTTTTGCCATCTGTCGACTGGCTCCTTCCTGGGAGCCTTCCGTGGGCCTTGTTCATGTCGGTTCAATGCTGTCCCCTTCACTCTAAATAAATGCTCCTGGCAGGGAGCTGGCCTATCACCCCGCCTGGTACTAACACTTGGCTGTGTTTTTCAGCACATGCGTCACCAGGAATGAGGTTGGTAAATGAGTCAAGTGTCCTAGAGAGAGAAATGTAATAATCACCAAGGCTGTCCAATGAATGAAACTGCTAAGAACACACATCAGCTGTCTGTCAATTTATGTTACTGTTGCTCTGCAGGAAAATTCTTTTTAGAGATGTTAGCAGGAAAAAAAGAAAAAAAACTAAGCCTTTGGGGATCTTGGTTTTCCAGTGACACTTCCTCTTGACCAATTCTTCACTCCGTACCTTTTTTAAAAAAAATCCATATTTTAGGCACAAATTGTTAAAGAGCAATATAAGACAGGTCAGGAAAATTCTAAATTCTTCTCCACTGCAGCCCAAAACAATTTTTTGTAAGAGAGACTGTAAACATTTATGAGGGGAAAATAAAATAAGGATTTGGAGAAAAAAGAGGTCGAGTCACAAAAAGCACCAGCAGCCTTAACCATGCCTGACATTTGCATAGCCTTGGCAGTCATGGATGGCAGTAGTCATCTGGAGTACCTAAGAAACTGGCCATTAAGACTAGAATACTTTGGGAAATCTAGGACAAGGGTTATCCTCAAAACACCGCCCAGCAGAGTCCACAGATATGTGGGTGCCATCCTAGAACTGCACACCCCTTTGTACCATTATTAAGGCCCAGTGATAGATTTAAGTTGGCCAGCTTCAACTGGCCAAAGGTATTGGCTGTGTTATTGGTTTTCCATCCCTCTTTTCTTCTTTTCATCTTTAGTTCACCAATGTTCATGGATAAATAACATGGCAGAGAAGTCCAGCAACTTTCGAAGCACTAGTGGGCTATTGCGTTGTAGAAGAAAAAAGATTTATTTTGTCACCCTTCACTGGGTTCATGACTGAGGTCCCTGTAACCAAAGACAGATGAACAAGAGAAAAGCAAACAAATGTATGTCGAAGTTTTACATGACACAGGAGCCTTCATAAGGAAATGAAGATCCAAAGAAGCAAGGAAACCTGGCATTGATATGCTAGATTTGAGGAAGAAATGGACAGTCAAAAGAAGAGTGATTGAACAAAGTGGGTCTTAGCTAATGGTAATACCTGTGGAGAAGTTAGCAAGGCCTGTTTGTTCAGATTCTTCTGCATCCCTGTCTTCAGAGATAGGGACATTCCTTTCCTCCAGGTACAGGAAAGTCATCTCTCAAATAAGGAGGGTCTTATGACCTGCTTAGGTGAAGGTCAGAGAATCCTTCACAGGTTTTAGGACCTGCTTCAGGGTAGAGGGGCATTGGGGAAGGTGAGAGTGTGAGAGCGACTTTCCCGCTTCTGCTGTTTTCTCAAATGCAAAGGTACCATATTCCATGGTAGTATGTCCTCAGCCTCATCATTACCTAGCACAGAGTTGGCTCATTTGACATCTCTTTAATTGTAATGATACGTGTGTGCCTACAAAGGTAACTCTTCAGTCCACTATTATTTGCTTGAAGGCTTTTTGTTTAGTAGTGAGCACTTAGATCCATCTTCATTAATCTTTGCCTATGCCAAGGCCGTGGGTGAAACTACAGAAATTATGGGAAGGAGAGTAGTTCTCTTTACTAAGAGAACTTGAAGTAAGTAACACAGCAGTCAGTGGCAGAGTTAATTATGCATGCAGCTAACAATCATTTTGGAACAAGACCAGGTATAAATCAATAACATACAATAGAACTTGAATTTTTTCTTTTCTACAAGCTATTCTCTGCTGCTTAGAGAGGAGGTTTTCTTGAAATGAAGTTCTCTAGTGGTTGCATGTATTTGGCAGAAAAATATGAAGACAAAGAGAAAAGCTGTTACATGTAGGTGTTTCTTAACTTTCAAGTTTTACTTTTGTGTCTCACACACTTTTAACTCAATAAATGGAAATTAGCCAGGTGTGGTGGCTCACGCCTGTAATCCCAACACTTTGGGAGGCTAAAGCAGGCAGATCACAAGGTCAAGAGATTGAGACCATCCGAGGCAGGTGGATCACGAGGTCAAGAGATCGAGACCATCCTGGCCAACGTGGTGAAACTCCATCTCCACTAAAACACAAAAAATTAGCCTGGCAGGGTGGTGAGTACCTGTAATCCCAGCTACTCGGGAGGCTGAAGCAGGAGAATTGCTTGAACCCAGGAGGCGAAGGTTGCAGTGAGCCGAGATTGTGCCACTGCACTCCAGCCTGGTGACAGAGCTAGAGTCCATCTCAAAAAAAAAAAAGGTGAATTAGACGAATACCACCATGCTGGGCCCTGCGTGTATGTCTGTTCTGAAGCCAAGGCACCTGTCAAGGCACCTGTGGAAGGCCACTGTCTCTTGATTCCTAGCTTAAAGCAGGCAACCCAGTGGTGAGTGAAAGGCAGTGTAGGGGAAGACTAGACCCCATAGGTCCTTGGTTGGAAAGGACCCCTTTTACAGAGAAAAACAGAAGTTTATTAACATGTATATTTCACATATACCCAGAAAATGAGTAATTCTCAAAGAGGTGGCTTTGAATTCCAGCATAGGAGGCATTTTCAACAACAAACAGTAAACTTTTTCTTTCTTTTTTGAGACAGGTCTTACTCTGTTACTCAGGCTGGAGTGCAGTGACACAATCATAGCTCACTGCTGTCTCAACCTCCTGAGGATCACTCACGTGATCCTCTCTCCTCAGCCTCCTGAGTAGCTGAGGCTACTGGCATGCACGCACCCTGATAGGTGTTTTTTATTTTTTAGGGATGGAGTCTTGCTATATTGCACAGGCTGGTCTTGAACCCTGGGCTCAGGCAATCCCTCCACCTCAGCCTCCTGAGTAGCTGGGACTATAGGTGTGAACCACCACGACTGGCTAATTTTTTTTTTTTTTTTTTTGTCAAGACAAGCTAAAATTTTCTATTGTCAAGACAGGGTCTTGCTGTGTTGCCCAGGCTAGTATCAAACTCCTGACCTCAAGTCATACTCCCACCTCAGCCTCCCAAACTGTTGGAATTACAGACATGAGCCACCGTCCCTGGCTAGGAAATTTTTAAAGAAGTGGCAAGGCAAAAGCAAAGGACTTTGAATCTCTAGGGGTGGTAACTTGGAGGAGGGCAAATAACTGTCAGTTAGAGGCTAATTTGTAAAGCTTGTTAATGTAGATTCCTCTAGTTCCATCTCCAGACCATAAGAGTACAAAGTTCTCTTCCGTGGTTAAACTTTGTTCTCTCTGAGAGGAGGTGGGCAGCGTACCTTTTGTCTTTGTAAATTTATGTCCTGCTTTTAGGCAAACAGATAGAGAGCTTTCCTGCTTCTTACTGCCTTCATTCAGCTCAACAATCCTTCAGCTATTGGAGAAGCATAATCCAGTCCCCCAAGCAGCTAACTGGAAGCAGAGAAAGTGTCCTGAATCATAATTTTTCTCTTTTTTCCCTACTCAGTGGCAGGTAACTGACTATTCTCTTAATCTCTGTGTCTCTTGGAAAGGTGATAATCTGTTCACTAAAGTATCTACCTGTGGTTTTTGCTACTGCTTTAAAGCAAAGAGTTCATGGGTGAAGGAAAAATGAGGAATTATGTTCACCACACATTGTCCTTGATTTTCCTCTGAAATTACGGGAAGGAGAGTAGCTATCCACTAGTAAACATGACATCGCATCTACATCATTCAAGAACTTTACATATCGCCCAGCACGGTGGCTCACGCCTGTGATCCCAGCACTGTGGGAGGCTGAGGCGGGTGGATCGCCTGAGGTCAGGAGTTCGAGACCAGCCTGGCCAACATAATGAAACACCATCTCTACTAAAAATACAAACAAACAAAAAAATTAGCTGGGCATGGTGGCGGGTGCCTGAAATCCCAGCCACTAGGGAGGCTGAGGCAGGAGAATCGTTTAAACCTGGGAGGCAGAGGTTGCAGTGAGCCTCCCTAGGCACTCCATTGCACTCCAGCCTAGGCAACAAGAGCGAAACTCCATCTCAAAAACAACAACAACAAAAAGAACTTTACATATCAATTTGTTTTCTAGTATGGGCTGCACAAACTTCCCCAGGGAGCCATTTATTAATACTCCATTCACCATGGAGAATACAAAGAAAGCAGGCCAAAGTTGCACATCTGATGTAACTTCTTTTAGGGTTGAAGCAAGCGCTGATGTATAACTCCAGGGAGTCTCACAGTTAAAACCACTGAGGAGGGCCCAGAAGGGGGAAAGCCTTTCCTTTTTGCCTCTAGCCTTCTATCTTTCCTTTGAAATCTCTGGGCCTTTCTTTCACTGGCTGGCTGCTACTCATCACACTTAAATTAGAAAGCCAAAGAAGGGGGTGAGTAGAATTTTTGTGCAGAAGGACCTACAACACTTGGGGGACAAAGATGGATGATGGAAGAAAACAGTCATATGCCGGGCCGGGTGCAGTGTTCACGCCTGTAATCCCAGCATTTTGGGAGGCCAAGGCAGGCAGATCACTAGGTCAGTTCAAGGCCAGCCTGACTGACGTGGTGAAATCCCGTCTCTGCTAAAAATATAAAAATTACCTGGGTGCGGTGGTGTGCACCTGTAATCCCAGCTACTCAGGAGATTCGCCTGAACCCGGTAGGCAGCGGTTGCAGTAAGCTGAGATCATGCCATTGCACTCCAACCTGGGTGACACAACAAGACTCCATCTCAAAAAAAAAAAAGAAAGAAAGAAAGAAAAAGAAAATAATCACATGCCTTTGTTTTTTACTTTTTTTCTTGAAATAGGGTCTTGCTCTGCCGCCCAGGCTGGAGTGCAGTGGTGCAATCGTGGTTCACTGCAGCCTTGACCTCCAAGGTACAGGTGATCCCGAGTAACCGGGGCTACAGGCATGCACCAGCTAATTTTTGCATTTTTCATAAAGATGGGGTTTTGCCATGTTGCCCAGGCTGGTCTGGAACTTCTGGGCTCAAGCAATCTGCTCCCCTGTGCTTCACAAAGGGCTGGGATAACAGATGTAAGCCACCACACCCGGGCCACCTGCCCTCTCTCTCAAGCATTCATTGCTGAGGTTTGCAGTTCTACCTCTGCATCCTTCCATCTGTTTGAGGCACTTTCTTTGAGTGGGGGCTGTAAAGGATGAGGAAAGAAGATTCAGGTCCATACTCCGGCATAGCAGTCTCAGCTCTTTGGAAATTGCCAGAGCTGATTTGCTTACTTGCACAATCCAAAGAGAAGAGTTTGATGCATTTATATCACCATGCCCTCTGACACGACTATGGGAAGTTACATAAAGACTTTTGAGATGACTGGACACCAGTTATGGTGCGACCAATGTTTTCCACAAAAGCATTGGGTTTGCCCGAAGTTATTCTGATAAGAAGGCTGAGACGTGGAGAAATAGCACCACTGTACAAAAGGTCATTTTATCCTTGACGTCCCCAGTCTTCCCAGTGAGAAAGAACAACAGTCATCATTCATACTGAGTCTCGTTTTTACTCAGCTTATATCTCACCAGGCCTTCTTGAAACTGACGTGGATTCTCGGCATGGAAAGTTCCAAATTTAGGGTTTGTTTTCAAAAGAAACCAGATCTGCAGGCTAAGTAATGAAGTATTAGGCCACAAAATACATTACCTCCCAGGAAAGCCCCTTAAACTCGGGCAAAATTCTCTTTATTTACCCACAGTATTTCACCAGAACTTGAAATTGTTAAAAAGTCTCTAACCAATGACACCGCAGGAATGGGTCTTGGACCAGTTCTTGGTCTACGTCTGACAAACACCAGGGTGGACAGAAAAGAAGAAAATGCACAAACTTATTTGCCAGGCCAGGTGAATAATGGGGCTTTTGCTGTTGTTTCCATGTATTTGGTAGATGGTCACACCTTCATTTCTTTTCCTTTTAAAAGCTAATTCCAAGTTTTATCTCTCTAGCATCCTGTCACCTGAGGAATTATGAAGACTTAACAGGGGAAATTCAGCACACATTGATTTTTCTTTTCCAATTGGTTTTTTTAATACAATTGATAATAACCAAAGACTTAAAAAGCAAAAAAGAAACTAATTTCTAAATGATCTCATCTTTCCACCTTGAAGACATGTCACTTAATTGAAGACTCTCAAACAGAACCACACATCGTTAACATTCCTGCATTTCCTCTATAGATTACCATAGGTCATTCCATTAATAGGAAATGGGCGAGCCAGGATATCACACTTTAATTTTTATATCATAATAGCTTGCGGTGAGGATTAAGAGGAGGCCCATTTAGGAAAGGAATCACCCCAGGAAGGGGCAATGCTGGGGCAATTAGGGAAAGAGCAAAGAAAGAGTTCTCTTGCTGACCTTGTCCCTATTACGTTGTGGAAAGTTCTCTCTCTTTCTCTCTCTCTCTTTAATTTTTATTTATTTATTTTTTAAGGAGATGGTATCTTGCTATGTTGGTCAACTGGTCTTGAACTCCTGGGCTCAAGCAATCCTCCTGCCTCAGCCTCCCTAAGTGCTGGGATTACAGGCATGAGCTACCATGCCCAGCTCTTCTTTCTGTATCTCCCTCAGCCTCTCTCTCTCTCTCTCTCTCTCTCCCTCTCTCTCTCTCTTTAAGAGCTAACAAAACTAGTAAACAGAAAAGCCAAAGAAACTTAAGCTGCTGCTCTTGAATACCCATTTCAGGAAGACTCCTGTCAACAAGGCGCATGACAAGAGCCGGAGCTTTTCCCTCTTCACCTAGGTTGACCAAGGGGGACATGAAGGAGCCTGTGCAAGCTCAGCCTGGGTACCCACCTATGGAAGGACAGCAGCCTCCAGGGCAAGGTCAGGCAGAAGAGGTCCCAGTCAGATTTAGATATTGAGAAGTACGGCCATTTTGTGCTGTTTAAAAATACGGATGTGTAAAACCAGACCGTAGTCATTCTTTGACATGCTATGTGATTTTTCTACACAAATCAGAGCTTTAAAAGCCTTGGAGGAGATAAATGGAATCATAGGGCGAGTACAACAGGATACGGTGAGTCATTTCAACTTCCTGCTAAACACGAACCCTACAAAAGCTTGATGTGTCTCAGATTTTTGCTGGGGGGTTTCCTCCTCCATTCAGCCTCAGATTTCTATGGCTTCCTCCTTCCTCCTTTTTATTTCTCTCTATGCATCACATTTGTCCTAGATCCTCCTCTGTCTATAAATAACAACATTGTGTCATGCTGGACATTGGGTTTTAAATGTCAGCATCCTGTGTACAGCCTTACCCCATGAGATAACGTAGTTTTTCTAACTGCATTCCTGTAGCACTCAACTGAGGTGTTCAGCTGCTAAAAATTTTCTTAAATAGTGACATTTTCATAACCCCAGGGATGACAGATAGGCTTAAGTTAATGGATAGAATTTTCTCAATGTTAGGCTTTTCTCTGGTAGGTTTTTGTTTTTTGTTTTGTTTTGTTTTTTTTTGTTTTTTTTTTTTTTAGGTTTGTAGTTCTTGTGACCTCTTAGATTAAATAATTAACAAAAAGAAAAATGAAAAAGGAATGAATATTTGTCTGTGACACAAAGAGGCAAGAATAGGATTTTGTATATTTCTGAATTAAATTTATCCTGCTTCTGATCCCCACCTGCTGGGCTGGTAGGAAATTCAGTCTTAATCATTATTGAGGCTTCTTTCCCCCATTGTGAGTGCTATGTGGTACCAGGACTTGAATAAGCAAGGAGGGAAGAAATGTACCAGGAGGTTGAGCTGTGGAGGCCACCATTGCAGTCAACACTTCCTCTCTGCTTCTGCTGAGCACGGTAAGATCTTTCTACTCTGAAAGAATTCAGGGTGCCCCCATGTAGTCACTGTGTCCATAGACCCACCCATGGGACTCCCACACTAACTCTATAGGCACTTGCCATGATCCTCAGAAGGCACTTGGCACAAGAGGGACTGTCTGGGAGGAAAAACTTTTTCTCTACCCTCTTAGGTTCGGTGGTTGGGGATCTGCAAACTCAACTGGCAAAAGATAGATTAGGACAAGAAAAAAAACAGATTATGAGTGTACACATACACACTGGAATTCACAAAGAAGTGTGACTCAAGGAGACGGTTAGAATTTGGGGCCTATATACTATCCTATTGGGGAAGGGGAGGGACACAGGGGCATTTCTGGGAAAACAAATGACTTCTTAGAAGCGGGGAAGAAAAGGCACTTAGGGAAAAGCAAATAACTTTTTAGAAAGATAAATGTGCCCATAGGAGAATAAAAGGGAAATATGATCTTTTTGTAACAATATCTGTTTGATTGTGGTACCAATTTCTCATTTCCAAGAAGAGAAGATTAGAATGGCTTCCAAGGAGGGGATTTATAACAACTGAGTTCTTTTGGGAGACTCTGCTTTTAGGCAGATAAGAGATTTCATGAACTCAAATGCCTTCAGCTCAAAATAATTTATTTATGACACTGTGGCTTATTCTAGACCCCTCCAGGGCCCAGGACCTCCCATGCTTGGAAATCCCAAAGCCAGTCCTGTTCTTAGTTTCGTGGACTCTCCCACTCCTCACCCACCAATACCAATTCGATTTCTCAACTGTAAACATTTTCCTTCATCTGCTTTCTTTCCCAGAAGGCCCAGTGTAATCCTACTCAAAAGACCTTTACAACAAGTATCAAGTGAAATAGTCTTCTGGGTACCAACAAGTTGTGCTTTGGTCTTATAAGACAAGGCTTGGTTGGCCTGGTACGGTGGCTCACACCTATAATCCCAGCACTTTGGGAGGCTGAGGCGGGTGGATCACAAGATCAGGAGTTCAAGACAAGCCTGACCAACATGGTGAAACCCCGTCTCTACTAAAATATAAAAATTAGCTGGACGTGGTGGCAGGTGCCTCTAATCCCAGCTACTTGGCAGGCTGAGGCAGGAGAATCGCTTGAAACTGGGAGGTGGAGGTTGCAGTGAGCCAAAATCGCACCACTGCACTCCAGCCTAGGTGATAGTGCAAGACTCTGACTCAAAAAAAAAAAAAAAAAAAAAAAAAGACAAGGCTTGGTTTCTCAGAAATGGGGAGGCGAAAATACAACAGGGAGAACAAAAATGCATATCTCAATGAATTTCCTCTCAAAAATATCAATGGAATGACTTAAAAACATAATGATTTTACTTTGGATATATGTATTCGTCTATTGCAATGTTTCATTGCACACCTGCACATACTTCTCAGGCTCAATCATTATTAAGGCTTCTTTCCCACCTCCATGGCATTGTTAGAATTGCTGGTAAAATTATTTTACATTCATGGCTGGGCGCAGTGGCTCACGCCTGTAATCCCAGCACAATGGGAGGCCGAGGAGGGAGGATCACCTGAGGTCCGGAGTTTGAGACCAGCCTGGCCAACATGGTGAAACCCCATCTGCACTAAAAATACAAAAATTACCCAGGGCATGGAGATACACACCTGTCATCCCAGCTACCCAGGAGACTGAAGCAGGAGAATTGGGAAGTGGAGGCTGCAGTGAGCCGAGATCATGCCACTGCACTCCAGCCTGGGCAACAGAGTAAGACTCTGTCTCAAAAAAATAATAATAATAATTTCCATCTGTGATGGTCTGCCAAAAGCACCTGATTGTCAAGTTATATATCCCCTGAAGAAGTTGCAAACTACTGACACTCTATGTGTGAAAATACCTTGTGCCCTGCCAAGCACATGGTGGGTGTGGAACAATTGCCTGTTGATTCTGAATAATACCATCTGATTCCATGGGAGGGAAAGAAAAAAGAGAATGAAATGTGTCTTGGGGAAGAGAGGCCACTCACCAAGAAAAGGTGTGATCATGGTCCCTTAGAGCTGAGGTCAAAAGATTTATCAGAGGATCGAAAAGATTGCCAGATGAAAAAGAAGATGTCTAGTTAAATTTAAATTTCAGAGAAATAATAACATTTTAAAATATAAATATATACTATATGATATTTGGGAAATACTTATACTAAAAACTTATCTGATAAAATCTGAGTATCCTATACCTTCATTTGCTAAACCTGGCAACCCTAATTACAGGGCCCTTCTAAAGCATCCGCTGAAACCATTGGTAACATGGATACTGCACCTGACAGAGAGCACTGGATTTGAAAGCATGCCCTAAACTAGACACCAAAGTGGGTACGTCAAATAACATAGCACATCATGTCAATATTCCTTCTGGCTTCCAGCCCTGCTCACCTCTCTCTGCAGCAAGCTGGAGCTGGCACTGTTGTGGTAGCAATGGTTGCCGTGCCCTGGGCAGCGGGCGACAAGGTATCCTAAGGCCCAGGGAGTCCTTGGCTGGGAACATTCTGTTTCCTTCACAGGTTCCCCTTCAACCTCCAGTCCGAGACCCCATCTTGGGCCCCTGCTCTCCTTTCTTGGCGCTTTCTCTAAAAGAACATTTTTCCAGGCTCACACTTTCTTTCCATCATCACCTCTGAGCGGATTTAGTCTCCAGGGGTTCAGGCAGCAGCCCCACTGTTGAGCTCCACTTGGGTTTCTCATCATGTTCTTAAACTCAAACAGCCAAAACAAAATTCACAACCCTCCCTCCAGACCAGCCCCTCCTCGTGCCTTCGGGTAGCCCTGGCCTCTTATCAGCCCAACCCCTGGGGGCATCTTCGACATCACTTTCTTTCCCTTCCCATAACGAATCAGTCTCCACGTCTCAGCAGGTTTTGCTGTTGTTGGTTTTATTTTTATGATATTGACGCTCAATTACAACACCCCCAAATCCAGGCTTTCTCGCTCCAAATCTGTCTTGTTCTTGTCATTCCCCTGCTGAAAAGTTTCCATGGCTTCCAGCTTCCTGCAAGGTTAGATAGAAACTCTTTTTCCTGTCTTTCATGACCCTCCATAATAAAGCCCTGCTCTGCCTACGAACCTGGTTCCTACTATCTCCCAACACCTTTCCTCTTCCATAACAAGGCCCCTGACCTCTGTCTCAGGAATCCATCCATCCCATTTCCATCTCCACTGCCCCTTTCCCCATGGAGATTGTGCTTGTCTCCAGCTGTCTAAATCCTGCTCACCCTTTAGAGACAAGGGCAATTTCCTTTTATATTGTGGAGATTTCCTTGTCTAATCCAGCCTGCTGGGATCTCTTTCTATACCCTTTATTTTACAACAAAGGACTCTAAGGATACAGTGACGAAATTTTCTGTTTAAGAGGATGGAGGAGGCTGTCCCCCTTCACCAAAATCCTGAACTTCCTCTCTTCCCACAGTATTCTTGGTATCCTATTGGGGTGGAGCAACTGAGTCAAGAGAAAGATTTTCCAGCTCCACAGGCAAAGTCCCCTCTAGACACAGCCTTCCAGCATCTCCCAACATCTGGGTCTCCAAATCTGGTGACACATATACTAAGCAAAAGGCTTCGGGGAGGTCAGTTTTGTCTCCAAAATGAAAACAATGAGAAAAATCTAAATTGTATTGCATTATGATAAAATGGTCCCCAGTCTTAATTTAATGCATAGACAGTGCTTATGGTTCTTCTTGGCCTTAGTGAAACCTTTTTTTTTTTAAGGCTACTACTGGTTGGGTACAGGGGTACAGTGGCTCACACCTGTAATCCCAACACTTTGGGAAGTTGAGGCGGACGGATCACGAGGTCAGGAGTTTGAGACCAGTCCAGCCAACATGGTGAAACCCCTTCTCTACTAAAAATACAAAAATTAGCCAGGCATGGTAGCACATGCCTGTAATCCCAGCTACTCGGGAGGCTGAGGCAGGAGAATCTCTTAAACCCGGGAGGCAGAGGTTGCAGTCAGCCAAGACTGTGCCATTGTACTCCAGCCTATGCAACAGAGAAAGACTCCATCTCAAAAAAAAAAAAAAAAAAAAAAAGGCTACTATTGTAGTAGATCTTTGGCACTGGTCAATGCTATGAGTCAACCCTTTGAGGAAGTTTCAGCATTTTGGTTTGTGATTTATCCAGTGCAGCCTAGTTAATATCCTGACTTCTCCCAGCTCCCAGCTCTGCTTGTCCAGTGGTTTCCATCAGTTCAGAAGCATGAGGCACCAGGGCAGGAATGCATTCTCCAGCAAATCCATTTCGATACTATCCTTAAAGCCCATCATGGATAAAGCTATGGTTGGCCTAAATCCAATCTTTGTTTATGAAATTTGGTAAGGACCACCTTCTTCATAAGAGTTCTAATGTTTTCAAATTTCATAACTATCCAGATGGAACAAATAAAGATGTTGATTCTAAATGACCATTTCCCCTTGATATTGATGGGCTGGGAATAACAAGAATGATTCATGGAACCAGATGAAATCAAATTCCATCTAGAAACTGGGTAAGGTAAAAATCGTATATGTAAAAAATATATAAGAGGCCAATCGCCAGCATTTTAATCATATTCTGGGACCTTGCTCTAATTAGCAAGATAATTTCTGTACAAGGCTGACTCAGAACAGACCCCTTCCAAGGATGGTCATTGATTGAAGCAACTCTGGGTACAGGGTGGAAGACAGCAGAGACCAGAGGAAGCAAAGCCAATTAGAAAACCATGGCAACAGTTCAGGTGAGGTCATGAGGACCTGAAATAAAATGGTGAAGGCATAAAGAAAAGGACATCCTTAAGAAGCATTAAGTCCAAGCATGTCTAACAAACTGACCAGTGGCCGGCCAAAGCCATCTGTTTAAGGAGGTGATGCACAGCAGAGGAAGTGAGAGAAAGAGAGGGATGCAGTTACTCCATGGGATCTCTTTCTATAGTCTTTACCTTACGACAAAGGATTGTAAGGATACAATGATGACATTTTCTTTGTTTGATTAAGAGGATGGAGGAGGCTGCCTCCTTCGCCAAGATCCTGACTTTCGAGGCTGGGCGCAGTGGCTCATGCCTGTAATCCCAGCACTTTGGGAGGCCAAAGCGGGTGGATCACCTGAGGTTGGGAGTTTAAGACCAGCCTGACCAACATGGAGAAACCCTGTCTCTACTAAAAATCCAAAAAAATTAGCCGGGTGTGGTGGCGCATGCCTATAAATCCCAGCTACTCGGGAGGCTGAGGCAGGAAAATTGCTTGAACCCAGGAGGCACAGGTTGCTGTAAGCTAAGATCAGGCCACTGTACTCCAGCCTGGGCAACAGGAGCAAAACTCTTGTCTTAAAATATATATATATATAAATATATATATATATCTCCTGACTTTCCTCTCTTTGCACAATATCCTTGGTATCTTCTTGGGGTGGAGCAACTGAGTCAGGAGGAAGGCATCTGTGATGTCTGCAAGAAGGTGCTTATTGTGTTTGTATGAGATGTTGGACCTTGATCCTGGCCCCATGGATTTACGTCCCAAGTTCTGCTGAAACTTGACTGAAAGAGGAGCTGTGAGACACAGGAGCACAGCCATGCTGCTTTGTGCCCAGCAACGAAATGTAACCCAAAAGAGGGGCAAGCCATGTTCTCCCCTCTTGTGCCCAGGATCAAGAGTGGCTCAGCTCAGAGATGTGGGTAAGGACAGAGGCATCAAGTGTGCCTGAGAAGCCAGAGCCAGCAGGCATTGGGCAGAAGCTTGAGGGTCATCCCAGGGAACACAGGCAGCAGAAGGGCCCAGCAGTGGACCTGGGGGCCAGGGACAGCACAGGGGCCTGAGCTAAAGCACAGGAGCAAGACCCCAGGGACTCATGGCGATAACTGGTTGAGATTCTCAGTAATGGGGATGGGGGAAGGGCGGGCCAATGACATGTGAGTTCTGACAGTGCATTTGACCTCATCTGTACCCACAAGCTGGCAAGGCCTGGAAGCATTTGTGTTACAAATAGACACACACCGCACTTATCACATTACATTACAATCCGCAGCTTACACAACTTTCTCCCTCACTGCTCCCTGAGCCTCACAAGCATTAAAGGCCATGTCATTCACCTTTGTGTGTCAGTACACACACAGGGCAGGGAGTAGGGACTCAGTCAGTGGTGGCCTGTAAACGGATGAAATACCAAGAGGAATCTCATCACTCAGTCCCCCAATACTAAAACAGCGTTACTGTGAAACTCCAGCATTAGAAACAAAAATCAGTAGCATGCTTCCTGTGGAAACCAGGATTCCCAGGGTAACACTGCGGCCCAGAAGACCCTCATCTCTTCAGGTACTGCTGGGAAACTGCCTCTATTTCTCCACTCCTGGCAAAACAGAGATGCTTTTGAACTTAATGAAATAGACTGTTCGGCCAAAAATAGCAAGCAAAATAAGAGAGGCCAAAAAATAAAACATTACTTTCCTTTTCGTGTACAGGGGGCAGGGGGAAGCATGTTAATTAGCTATTCTGTCAACCACAGATGTAAGTAACAGCCACACTTACATACATGTCCACCCCAGCTTCAATTCCATGATCTGAGAGGTGGCGCTCTCCAGAACCACTTGGGCCAGGAGGAAGTGACTAGAGATTTGATTAAAATGCAGCCTTTGACCAGGCGGGTGGCTCAAGCCTATAATCCCAGCACTTTGGGAGGCCAAGGCAGGTGGATAACTTGAGGTCAGGAGCTCAAGACCTGCCTGGCCAGCATGATGAAACCCTGTCTCTACTAAAAATACAAAAATTAGAGGGGCATGGTGACGGGTGCCTGTAATCCCAGCTACTCAGGAAGCTGAGACACGAGAAAGCCTTGAACCCAGGAGATGATGGTTGCAGTGAGCTGAGATCGTACCGCTGCACTCCAGGCTAAGCAACAGAGTGAGACTGCATGTCAAAAAAATACAATAAAAACAAAACTTGAATCCTAGAGGCAGAGGAAGGAGCTCCGATGCTACAGAAAGGTCACATGGAAGCAAGCAGAGCCACCAATTACATCTGCTGCCCAAACTCCACAAAAGCAGTTTGATGAGACAGCAAGGAGGAAATAGCCCAAAGAGGCCACTCCTCCCTGCAGAAGGTTAGCCAGCCGCCCTGAATTAAGAACTCTGGAGTCACTGACACAACGCAATATGACACCTTTCCAGCTGACAGAGTGCAGAGCAATTTTAGTGTCCCCTGGTCAGGTTGCTTCTCCCTGGTCAGGTTGCCCAGCAGGGGTCATGATGCAGAATAATCCCATTAAGTTCCAGCTGCTCCACCCCAACCCCTGTAATTTATGGTCATGCTGAGGACTTACCTTTACCAGTGCAACCAAATTTAAACCCACTCTTAGGGATGATTCTGCGACTCTGTGAACGCTGGCCAGGAGGGCATGGTGGGAGGATGGACAGAGCAGTGGCTTAGAGAGTGCTTGCATTTACGATCCAAGATCTGAGTTGTCCTTCTCCCTACCCTTTTTCTTCTGCCAGAGCCATTTCTTTAACTGCTCTAAAAGGCCCGCACTTTAGAGCTCCATCCTCTTCGACTCCTCCCACTATTGATGAGAAAGAACAGCACTGACTCCCAAACCCAGGCAGGCAACTTCTCCAGCATTGCAGCCTCAGCCGGCTGCCAGGATTGGAGCGAGCACTTTATAGGCTCTGGAGAGAATTGTTTCCAAAGCCAAAAGTAAGGAATATCAATTATAATGTTTAAAATAATTTCAAAATAAGTGTCTGGTATTCCAGCTTACTTTTCTAGCCTCCACACTTGAGGAGAAAAAAATCTTGTATTTCCAAATACTAAACTATGTGGCTTTTGACTTTGAAGATGGCCTAGTGATATTTTCTCCGAGGATCTATGTGATATAGCAAATGGTGTATCTGCCCATCACAACTACTCTAAAAGACTCAAGAGTTGCTCAATATTAAGCTGAGATGAGACAAAGATAAGACATGAAAATCAATTCCAGGTCTAACTGAGACTGGCTTAATAAGACTGATACAGTAGCAAAGCATGGAAATTTTTCACCCCCCTGCTGAGAACCTATTTTCCAACATGGATCCTGCCTTCCAGGACAATCCAGCCTAGTCTGTGAGATAATGCATGTGTGAAAAGGACTGGAATAAAAAACAGAGACAAGTGAATGTGGCCGTAGAATTTCAGAAGACAGGGCGGGCACAGGGTGGCTCGTGCCTATTATCCCAGCACTTTGGGAGGTCAAGGTGGGCAGATAACCTGAGGTCAGGAGTTCGAGACTATACTGACCAATATAGCCCCATCTCTACCAAAATACAAAAAAAATTAGCCAGGCATGGTGGTGCATGCCTGTAATCCCAGCTACTTGAGAGGCTGAGGTAGGGAAATCGCTTGAACCCAGGAGGCAGAAGTTGTAGTGAGCCAAGACCGCACCATTGCACCCTAGCCTGGGCAGTAAGAGTAAAACTCCATCTCAAAAAAAAAAAAAAAAAAAAAAAAAGGAAGAAATTCAGAAGACTGACATGCTTCTGGATGGAGAGAGGGTGATGGCCTAAGACAGATGGTCTAACCTGAGATCCACTTGCATATAGACAGTAAGCTGCTCTATTTGCAAGAACAACTGAGAAGCTTCATGGGAAGGGGAAATGGAGCTGTCCATTTGGACCTTTACAACTGGTGCCTTTACAAAGCTCCTCTGACAGCCGTACAGGGTCACCACACTTACAGGGCCAGCAGAGCCCTGGATGAGCAATGTCTTGGTCAGCTCCCTCTGGACCACAGCCAGCTTCCTGAGAAGGGGAAGATGAGCTAAAAACTGGGTCAGTCGAAGCTCTGTCACTATCCCAATGTAGGCTGTGACCTGGTGTGGCAGGAAAGAACTGTAATCCCCACCCACTCACTCTGACCCAGAGCCTGATGGAGAGGAACAGGATGAAAGTCACACAGGTTCCTCATTTGTGAGGCCTTCTTGAGGCAGACAGAACCCGACTATAGTAGCCAGAGCAGCAGTGCAGGATCTGTTGTAGGGAGCTGCAGTGTTCTCTCCATCAATGTCACAGCCATTTTCAAACACTAAAGGACTCCCTATTGGTCCCCACCCAGCGGGAAAGCCCGGCAGGATAGAGAGATCCAGCAGCAGGGCTAGGGGAGAGTCAAGGGCCCGCTACAGCTCCTGTGACTGGGACAGTTTGACACAGTGGGACCAGGACGGCTTGGAGAAACCCACAATCCTACCAAGGGTTGTAAGAGGACATGGCATTCAGGCTGGGCCTCAAGGAGGAGAATGTGGACATCTGGATGACAGAGAGGCACACACGCAAAGGTTTCACACAAAGGCATTCAGTGACGAAAATAAAATACAGAAGAAGAAAAGGTGCATTTCCAGGAATGAAAACTGGATAGAGCATGATTCGCATAAACATCCACATTGTTTTTCACCTTGCCTCTTGCAACGTTTCCTTTTTTTTTTTTTTTTTTTTTTTTTTTGATGGGGTCTCATCTCACTGTCTCCAGGCTGGGGTGCAGTGGCATAATCTTGGCTCACTGCAACCTCCAACTCCCTGGTTCAAGCGACTCTCCTGCCTCAGCCTCCTGTGTAGCTGGGATTACAGGCACGAACCACCACACCCAGCTAATTTTTATATTTTTAGTAGAGACAGGGTTTCATCTTGTTGGCCAGGATGGTCTCAATCTACCTTGTGATCCACCCACCTTGGCCTCCCCAAGTGCTGGGATTACAGGCATGAGCCACCGCGCATGGCCGCAACTTTTCCATACCTTATATCAGCTCAGGAACAGAGCCATGACCTCCCTCCAGACTTTCCACATCCCAGCTGTCTGTGGTTTATTCATCGTAATATTTTTTAAGCCATGACATGCTTAAAATATTACGAATGAATGGAGCGGCACTCACCTGCTCCTGCTGACCGCTTGTTGCTGCATCTATCCTGTTCGTTGTTCTAATTTTATTTATTTTTATTTTATTTTTTTGAGGTGAAGTCTCATTCTGTCACCCAGACTGGAGTGCAGTGGCCTGATCCGGGCTCACTGCAACCCCTGCCTCCCAGATTCAAGTGATTCTCCTGCCTCAGCCTCCTGAGTAGCTGGGATTACAGGTACCCACCACCATGCCTGGCTAATTTTTTTGTATTTTTAGTAGAGACAGGGTTTGGCCATGTTTGCCAGGCTGGTCTCGAACTCCTGACATCAAGTGATCTGCCCGCCTCAGTTGTTCTAATTTTAAATTCCCTGCCACACACACTCATGTTTCATTTCTCCCTCCTCTGAATTTAGTTCCCCTGAGTTATGGAAGAGAGGGGACCTATCTCCTGACAAGGCTGGGTGGTGAGGTAGGAGAAGGAGGACCATGGGTCTCCGGCCTGAAGTAAGAGAATTTTTCTGGGATAAGGCAGGAGTTGGAGGCTGCAGGTGCGAGAAAGGGAAGCCAAGGTCAATGTCATGTCTCACTATTCAGAGTGTGGCCTGGGGCCAGCAATATCAGCATTACCTGGGGGTTTGTTAAAGATGCAACATCTCAGGCCCAGCTCTAGAGCAACAGAATCAGAATGTGTATTTCAACAACATCGTGGCAAACAGATCTCCAGGCATCTCATTGGTATTCGCTAATATCTATAATATTATCTATATCATCTAACAGATAACCAACAAGCACTGCACATTGGGGTGTGTCTCTACCTATGTCATCTCTTTTAATCCTCAGAACAACCGACACAGACAGTCTGACCTTCCTTTTTACAGTAAAGCAATTGTGGCTCAGAGAGGTTAACTTATTTGCCCAAGACCACACAGCTACCTTGCAGCAAAGCATAGAGTTTAGCCAAATCTGGCTGATTGCAAAGTCACTGTCTTTTCCATCACATATCTGAAGTCCAATGCTGAGTGGAGAAAAGAAAATTCTAGCAATAAGCCCTTACCACCCAGCAAAACAGTGACGTCAGTCAGTGCCCTCACTGAACAAATGCATGCAGACAGGCAATTATTTGAATATTTGTCAGCAGGTTACAAGCCCAGTGTGTTGGGAACCAGGAGTGAGGATCCATTTCTGAAGGCCACAGGAGGACTGCCATGAACCAGGCTGTACCCTGTTCTGGGGCATCTGTAACACTGAGCAGGGACCCCAGAGACAGACAGTCCTGGGCAGCTCCACCCTGGGAAAAAGGCACAAACCCAGCAGCCAGTTCTGAACCCAATGCAGCAGACAAGTCTGGGGCTGCATGCCAGATGCCGAAGCATCAAATTGGAGTTTTTTTGTTTGTTTGTTTTTTAGAGGGAGACAGGGTCTTACTATGTTGCCCAGATTGGTCTTGAATTCCTGGGCTCAAGGGATCATCCCACCTCAACCTCTCAATGTGCTGGGTTTACAGGTGTGAGCTACCACACCTGGTCTAAGTTAAAGTTTCTTAAATCCTTCCCACCTAAAATCAAACCTGGGCCTGAGAGAAAGAAGCGGCTGTGAGAAAATGTTCCTGAGGACAGGATACTGACTGAAGTCACTGCCTTGCTAGGTAGTGAGGGGTTTGCAATGTCAAGAGCAGCTTTTGCTATGTGGCAAGGGACTGTCCCAGTGCCGGCTGTCATGGGCTAGGAAGGCCAGGGAAGAGTTGCGGTGCCCTGCTAGGAGTGAACCCAGGGTGCTGTGGTGGACCCACCCAATATCTTCTCCACGGAACCCAAGAGCCTTGTCAAGTTACTGCAAGTGCACAGTCTTAGTTTCAAATCGAGGCCCTCCATTCATATTGGCTTGTTTCAAGGAAAGGTTGTTGCCACGCTATTTCTTCAGAGGGATGGTAGAAAGCCGCATGACAGACACTTGGCAAAGCTTCTCAGAACTGCTTTTCTATTTTCCTGTTTTGGGGGTTCCACTGAGACTTCTCCCATCAAGCAAGGATCCCATTTCTTAACATTTTGCAAGTCTTTTTTACAAATGCCAAGAAACATGCCTAGGGCAGAGCCACTGACTTTCCAGCTCTGTTTACTAAAGCACAGATTGTGACAGCCCCAGAGCTGGTTGTTCCCGTCCAATCTGTCCTTCACATTGTTACCAAATCTGGCTTCTTCACTCAGGGCTGTCACCCTGTTGTTCCCTTGCTGAAGGGCTTCTATCACTGGCGGGAGCAAGTCCAACCTCGGATTTGCATTGGCACCCCTTCCTCAGCGGGCCCACATCACCTGTGGAGTCTGGGACATGCTGTTCATCCCCCAGGGCTGGGAGTAGCCAAGCCAGTTCCTTGGCACCACTGGGCCTTCCTATCACAGTTGTTTCCACCAACTGTGCTCCCTTAGGCAGCACGGTGGTGAAACCAAGCCAAGGCCAAACTCATATGGCCACGGCCCCACGAACTGTGTGACCTCTGCCCAGCTGCGGGTGTTGCGTAGAGGTTAGGTGAAATGGTGTGCTGGTAAATGTTTAACAAGTGGCTCTCTGGGAGAGAAGATGTGTGCATGTGTAGATATAAACACATAGGTTTATGATCAACTTTACTGCTATATAATACATACAATCTGGTAAATTCCAGATAGCCAGTTGATTCTCATATATGCTTTCTTTGATTTTTATTTCATTTATTTTTATTTTTAAATATAATAACCAAAGATGGGGTCTCACTATGTTGCCCAGGCTGGTCTCGAACTCCTGACCCATCCTCCCGCCTTGGCCTCTCGAAGTGCTGGGATTACAGGCATGAGTCACCACACCCAGCCACTTGACAAACTCCCTTCTCTGTAGCCAATCCATGGTGGCAACTGATGAACAAGTATAGCTCAGGGATGGCTGTTGGTTGCTATTTTCATTTATGTAAACAACAGAAAAGTGAAGCCACAAAGATCTGTGTCAGAATGTCACTCATTCATCAATGACAGGAACACTCCTTTACAAAATCAGATACAGTTGTCAAAGACTGGAGGAAGATTTTCGCAATTTTTTTGTGTCATTCACAAGCTAATGGCCATCAATAGGCAGACTTTAAAGTTTTATCTGTATGTTTAATATTATCTCCATCACTTCCTTAAGTCTAGACCAAGGGTTCCACAAAATTTGACTGTTATGAGCCAGATAGTAAATACTGTTAACTTTGTGAGCCATTCAGTCTCTGTCACAACTACTCAACAGGACCATTGTAGTGCCAAATCAGCCGTGGACAACACGAACACAAAAGAACATCCCTGCTATGTCCCAATAAAAGTTTTTATGAAAGCAAGTCGGGGCCCAGATTTGGCCCACAAGCTGTAGTTTCCAACCCCTTGTCTAGACAACAAACAAGGCAATAAATCCAGCCCTGATTTGTAACATTTGTTTACAAATCAGCTGCCGTGGCTATTTTAAGCTAACAGTGCAAAACCACCAGACAAGGGGTATGGGGAGGAGATGTTCGCTAACCTGTAGATACCTAGTGTCATATTTCCACCTGTGTGAGTTTCCTAGGGCCACCATCACAAGGTGCCACAAACCAAGTGCCTTAAACAACAGAAATTCATTGTTCTATGGCTCCGGAGGCTGCCAGTCCGAGATCAAAGTGTGGGCAAAGGATGCTCCTTCTGTGAGCCTCGAGGGAAAATCTGTTCCATGCGTCTCCCTAGTTCCTGATGGTTTGCTGCCATGCTGGGTGATTCTCGGCTTCTGCGACATAACCCCAATCTCTGCCTTCATCTTCACACGGCATCCTCCCTGTGTGCACATTTCTCTGTGCCCAACTTCCTCTTTTTATAAGGACACCAGTAATGCTGGACTAGGGACCCACCCTAATTACCTCATCTAAACTAATGACATTTTCAACAAACCTATTTCCGGGTAAAAGGCCGTGTTCTGAGGTAGTGGGGGTTAGGACTTCAACATATGAATTTGTCGGGGGAGGGGACCCAAGTCAACCCATAAGCCCTCCATACGTGGATAATAGTATAAGGAGCTTCTAGAGCATAGTTAATTTAAAAAATGCAAAAGACCTGGGAAGTGATGACTTTTGAGTATTTATTATATTTAGTTTAATCGAATTTATTTAGCTATGTTTAGTTTTATATTTAGTTATAAATTCATATAAGGAATATATATATACTTGTTTGTTTGTTTGTTTGTTTGTTTGAGACAGAATTTCACTCTTGTTACCCAGGCTGGAGTGCAACGGTGCGTTCTCGGCTCACCGCAACCTCCGCCTCCTGGGTTCAAGCAATTCTCCTGCCTCAGCCTCCCAAGTAGCTGGGACTACAGGTATGCGCCACCATGCCCAGCTAATTTTTGTATTTTTAGTAGAGACAGGGTTTCACCATGTTGACCAGGATGATCTCGATCTCTTGATCTAGTGATCCACCCACCTCAGCCTCCCAAAGTGCTGGGATTATGGGCGTGAGCCACTGTGCCCAGCCTGTTTGTTTGTTTTTGAGATGTGATCTCACTGTCACCCAGGGAGGAGTACAGTAGTGCAGTTTTCCTCACTGCAACCTCTGCCTCCACCTCTGCCTCCCAAGCTGAAGTGATCCTCCCATCTCAGCCTCCCGAGTAGCTAGGACTCACGGCACACACCGCCAGGCCAGGCTAATTTTTGTATTTTTAGTAGAGAGAAGGTTTCATCACATTGCCCAGGCTCATCCCAAACTCCCAAGCTAAAGTGATCCATCTGCCTCAGCCTCCCAAAGTGCTGGGATTACAAGCATGCGCCACTGTACCCGGCCTATAGTTTAATTTATAATACTAGGTGTGTTTAACAACTGGCTCACAAAATTCACAAAATTCTAATCAACTCTCTTAAGCCAAAATGCATTGCCTTCAGCACACCCCTCATTTAAGGGGATATGTGCTGCGGCAGAGCTCCCCAGGGAAGTAGGGTCCTGATACGGTTTGGCTGTGCCCCCACCCAAATCTCAGCTTGAATTGTATCTCCCAGAATTCCCACATGTTGTGGGAGGAACCCAGGGGGAGGTAATTGAATCATGGGGTCTTTCCCGTGCTATTCTCATGATAGCAAATAAGTCTCATGAGATCTGGCAGATTTATCAGGGGCTTCCACTTTTGCTTCTTCCTCATTTTCTCTTGCTGCTACCTTGTAAGAAGTGCCTTTCACCTCCCACCATGATTCTGAGGCCTCCCCAGTCAGGTGGAACTGTAAGTCCAATTAAACCTCTTTTTCTTCCCAGTCTCGGGTATGTCTTTATCGGTAGCATGAAAGCAGACTAATACATGTCGCCTCCAGGGGCCGGAGACAAGAGGAACCAACCCATGGTCCTGAGTTCCTCCCCTCCTGCAGGACCCCTGTGAGGCAAGATGTGTCCATCTCACTCAGTTTCCCTACCCTTCTGGCCTGTTGCAGTCACCTGAGAACCTCCATCTCACTGGGCCAAACCTAATTTCTTTTTGTGTTAAGCAGCAGGATATCAAGCTTCACACGAGAGCCCATCCTTACTCATTGTTCTCTGGCTCTCAGTCTCTCTCTAAGGCCAAGTAGAACCCTTAGATCTCCTAGCATCTTCTCCAACAAAGCCAGTCCACACGAGTCTATGCCTTCACTGAATTCCTGTAGCATCTATTTCCATATGGTATCATATTATCCTCTAGCTGACTTCTGCATGAATCTCCTTCTTCTCTCCTAAATTTATAAAATATTTGGAAAGAGAGACTATGGTCTTTCCTATCTCTCTGTCCAGCCCAAAACTAGCCAGATAAAAACAGGGGTTTAATAAATGCTTATTGCTTACATAGAGAATACCAAATAGTCATCAAAAGCAAATCTGTCCCAGACCCAGGTTAGTAAGAATCAGGCTTTGTTCCAGGCAGGGGCCAAAGTGAAATTCAAGTATAGCCATTATTTCTGTTCACAAGCTTTAGCATGTCTGAAAAGGAACGAACAGCTCAGACCAAGGAGAGGGATCAGTGAGGATAGCTTCTCTGTGTCCCCTAACTGTGCCTTATGGGGATGTGCTCAAGGTGGGGACAATGGCCAGCAGCCCGTGAAGAATAAGGAATCTCCTGTGTGTTAGTTAAGCTAATGCCATCTGTCATAACTAGCACACCCCAAATTTTCAGGGGCTTCACAAGATAGAGAGATTTAATTTCACTCACATCAATGGTAGAGACTGGTGGTGGGGGATGGAGGGAAGGAGGAGAATGGGGTAAGGAAAACTCAGTTCACACAACCATCACGAACAGAGCTGACAGAAGCTCTGCCATCTTCTCCACATGGTCCTAATGCCCTGGCCCTCGGGGCTGAGGCCACTTGGTATTTCTAGAAAGAGAAAACATGTACAGGATCCTGTAGGAGGGTTCTGGGGCCAGAACTAGAGGTAGCTTCATCATTTCTACCCACATTCCATTGACTGGTACTCGCTTTCATGGCCCTACCTGGATCTAGATGGGCTGGGAAAGCAACAACTTTATTGTGGGAAGGGAGCATGAATCACCAATGGCAGCTGCCCTCTCTGCCCCTTCCAGGGTCCAAGAAAATCCCCACTATGGCACTTCCTGGGTTTGATCCTCCCTCGGCTCCTCAGGAAGGTCCATGCCTGCAAGCCAAAACAACCTATGCCGCCGTGCAAAACAATGATTTTGTAACTCAGTAAACCACGTCTTCCAGGCCTAACATCCAGATTCTAGACCTTAAAACTCTTGCTATTCCTGCTCTTATAAAGGTTCCCTTTTCTGCATCTAAGCCCCAAGTTATGTAACCTTCCTTTATCTGCACCTGCACCACACAGCCTAAAAGTCTTCCATATAAATGAGTCTGGCCGGGAATTTCCCACAATCCCCAACAAGGTGTCTTAGTCCTTTTGCATCACTATACAGGAATATTGAAGCTGGGTATCTTAGAAAGAAAAGAGATCTATTTGACTCACGGTTCTGTAGACTGCACAAGAAGCATGGCGCCAGCATCTGCTTCTGGTGAGGGCCTCAGGAAGCTTCTATTCACGGCAGAAGACAAAGGGGAACTAGCAACACGTGGCAAGAGACAAAGGAAGAGAGAAGGGAGGAAATGTCAGGTATTTCTAACAACCAGATCTCCTGGGAAGCAACAGAGCAAAAACTGACTCAATACCAGGAGACAGCATCAAGTCACTCATGAGGGATTCGCCCCCATGACCCAGACACCTTTTACCAGGCCCCATCTCCAACATCAGCATCAATTTTTAACATGGGATTTGGAAGAGGCAAACATCCAGTTTATATTACAAGGACAAATCAAGTAAGAAGCTTAATCCACTCTGCTGTAGAATTTGGCTTCGGCATCCCAAAAGGGTAGATAGTTAAACCCCAGCAGAGTTGTAAATCATTCACAAGAATTGTACTAAGCCAGGGAAGAATCTCACTTGGCTGGAAAAGGTCAGTCAATACATGAGAATGGACCTGATATCTCAAATTCCTTTCAGCGCCAAGGGAGTCCAGTTCCAGTTGCTAGGTCCTGTGGGGCTGGAACACCCTTCAAGTGAAGTGGCTAAAGCCCTACTTGTCATGTGGTCTTCTGCCCTCAAATGGTTCGCCTAGAATGAATTTCAGGACTTCAGCTGAAACTGTGAAAGATATGTCTTATTCTAGAAGCCAGCCTGAGGATGAAACCAACGCACACCACAGGGACTATTCAATAGAAAGAAATCAGAGGAAAAAGAACGTGAACCCAGATCCAAATGCTCCTAAGTGAGAACCTACCTTGAACTTTTTCAGTCATGTGAGCCAACAAATTGTCTTTATTATTTAAATTAGTCCAAGGCAGGATTTGTTACCTACAACCTAAAGCATCTAAACTGAGACACTGGACGCCTAGTGTTTTAACTGCCTCGCACACCTTTCTTCTTCTGGAAACACTACTCCCCTTCTTTGAGGGAACTGTTCCTCCCCATACACACACACAAACACACACACACAGTTCTCAAAAAGGCTGCAAATTAAAGCTGGCCCCACCATCCCTTCCCAACCCAAAAGGGAAAATATAAGGCCCAACAGACCAATTAGGGCCTTTCCCTGCATTTTAGAGATGGAAGGAAGAGAGATGATCCTTCTCTGGTAGTGGAGCCAAAAGCCACCTGCAGCCCTACTTCCAGCTTTGTGATGAAAGCCAATGAGAGACAGAGAGGAGAATCCTAGAACATTTAAAACCCTGGTTCCAAGTGATCTTGAGGCCCTCTGCTACCTTGAACCTTCAGTGAATTGGCCGTGTGCACCAGTGAATCCCTCACTCCTCATCCCTGCGTCTTCCTTGGGTGGATTTCTTTCCCTTTTTGACCAGGAGTCCTGGTCCTATCTTTCTGACGTGAAGCAGTCACTGAGAAGCTTCCCAAAGACAAAACACAGATCCCTCTAGGCTGCCTTATACTCATCTCTAAAGTGAAGGGGTTGGGCTGGGCATAGTGGCTCATGCCTGTAATTCCAACACTCAGGGAGGCCAAGGCAGGTGGATCACCTGAGGGCAAGAGTTTGAGATCAGCCTGGGCCAACATGGAGAAACCTCATCTCTACTAAAAATACAAAAAATTAGCTGGGCGTGGTGGCATGCACCTGTAATCCCAGCTTCTCAGGAGGCTGAGGCAGGAGAATCACTTAAACCCAGGAGGCGGAGGGTGCAGTGAGCTGAGATCACACCATTGCACTCCAGCCTAGGCAACAAGAGCGAAACTTCATCTCAAATAAAAAATAAAGTGAAGGGGTTGAATGAAACTTTGCCCGGAGTCCCCCTTGGCTCCATTCTTTGCCTGAAGCCTTCCCAGTCTGCTCCTATGGTCTGAGTGTTTATGTCCCCTGAAATTCATATGTTGAAATCTTAAACTCCAAGGTGATAGTACTGGGAGGTGATTAGGTCAGGAGGGCAGAACCCTCATGAATGGAATTATTGCCCTTATAAAAGAGACCCAAGGGAACCCATCTGTTTCTTCTACCATGTGAGGACACAGCAAGAAGGTACCGTTTATGAACCAGGAAACGGCCCCCACCAGACACCAAATTTTCCAGCACCTTGATCTTGGAATTCTCAGCCTCCAGAACTGTGAGAAATAATTTTCTACTATTTACAGGTCACCCAGTTTATGATATCTTGTTATAGCAGCCTGAATGGAGTAAAGAAAGCCTCTGTTGCCTCCAGCAACAACGACAACAGCACCTACTTGGTCTACATATAACTTTGCACACCTTTCTCTTCCTTGTTACCATGCCCCACTTTTGTTAAACATAAAGATTGATTCATAAAGTTCACATTGGCCATCAACACATGCCTAACAAGATCAACAGCTTTCACTTATTGGGTGCTTACTCGGTGTCAAGTTAGGTGTTTCATATATTGTTTCTAAATCTCATAACCCACATGTACCAAATGGCAATAAAAATAGGCAAATTTTCAATATTATACTGAATGGGCAGAAGCTGTAAGCATTCCCCTCGAAAAGCAGCACAATACAAGGGTGCCCTCTCTCACCATGCCCATTCAACATAGCATTGAAAGTTCTGGCCAGGGCAATCAGGCAAGAAAAAGAAATAAAGGCATTCAAATAGGAAGAGAGGAAATCAAATTGTCTCTGTTGACAGATGACATGATCCTATATCTAGAAAACCCCATCATCGCAGCTCAAAAGCTTCTTAAGCTGATAAGCAACTTCAGCAAAATCTCAGGACACAAAATCAATGTGCAAAAATCACAAGCATTCCTGTACACCAACAATAGAGAAGGAAGAGCCAAATCATGAATGAACTCCCATTCACAATTGATACAAAGAGAACAAAATAAATAGGAATACAGCTAACAAGGGATATGAAGGACCTCTTCAAGGAGAACTACAAACCACTGCTCAAGGAAATCGGAGGACACAAACAAATGGAATAACATTCCATGCTCATGGACCGGAAGAATTAATATTATGAAAATGGCCATACTGCCCAAAATAATTTATAGATTCAATGCTCTTCCCATTAAACTACCATTGACATTCTTCACTGAATTAGAAAAAACTACTTTAAAATTCATATGGAACCAAAAAAGAGCCTGTATAGCCAAGACAATCCTAAGCAAAAAGAACAAAACATCACACTATCCTACTTCAAACTATACTACAAGGCTACGGTAACCAAAACAGAAAGGTGCTGGTACAAAAACAGACACACAGACCAATGGAACAGAATAGAAATCTCAGAAATAAGGTCTCACATCTACAACCATCTGATCTTCAGCAAACCTGACAAAAACAAGCAATGGGGAAAGGATTCCCTATTTAGTAAATGGTGCTGGGATAACTGGCTAGCCACATGCAGAAAATTGAAACGGGACCCCTTCCTTATTCCTTATACGAAAATGAACTTAAGATGGATTAGAAACTTAAATGTAAAACCTAAAACTTTAAAAACCCTAGAACAAAATCTAGGCAATATCATTCAGGACATAGGCATAGGCAAAAATTTCATGAGGAAAGTCTCAAAAGCAATTGCAACAAAGCAAAAATTGACAAATGGGATCTAATTAAACTAAAGAGCTTCTGCAGAGCAAAAGAAACTATCATCAGAATGAACAGACAACCTACAGAATGGGAGAAATTTTTGCAATCTATCCATCTGACAAAGGTCTAATATCCAGAGCTTACAAAGAACTTAAACAAATTTACAAGAAAAAAAACAACCCCATTAAAAAGTGGGCAACGAGCCGGGCACTGTGACCCATGCCTGTAATCCCAGCATTTTGAAAGGCCAAGGGGTGGATCACCTGAGGTCAGGAGTTCAAGACCAGCCTGGCCAACACAGTGAAATCCCACCTCTACAAAAACACCAAAATTAGCTGAGCATGGTGGCGGGTGCCTCTAATCCCAGATACTTAGGAGGCTGAGGTGAGAGAATCGCTTGAACCCAAGAGTCAGAGGTTGCAGTGAGCCAAGATCACATTATTGCACTCCAGCTGGAGCAACAGAGCAAAACTTCATCTCAAAAAAAAAGTGGGCAAAGGACATGAACAGACATTTCTCAAAAGAAGACATGTATATGGCCAATGAACATGAAAAAAAGCTCAACATCACTGGTCATTGGACAAATGCAAATCAAAACCACAAGAAGACCCTGTTTCATGCCAGTCAGAATGGCAATTATTAAAAAGTCAAGAAACAACAGATGCTGTTGAGGCTGTGGAGAAACAGGAACACTTTTACACTATTGGTGGGGATGTAAATTAGTTCAACAATTGTGGAAGACGGTGTGGTGATTCCTCAAAGACCTAGAACAAGAAATACCATCTGACCAGCAATTATTATAAGTGAGAACCTATAGCATTTGGTTCCCATTACTGGTGTTTCCATTACTGGATAATATACCCAAAGGAGTATAAATATTTCTATTATAAAGGTATATGCATGCATATGTTCATTGCAGCACTATTCACAATAGCAAAGACATGTAATCAACCCAAATGCCCATCAATGATAGACTAGACAAAGAAAATGTGGTACATATACACCACTATATGGAATACTATGCAGCCATAGAAAGAAGATCATGTCCTTTGCAGAAACATGGATGGAGCTCAGAGCCATCATCCACAGCAAACTAACACAGCAACAGAAAACCAAACGCCACATGTTCTCATTTACAAGTAGGAACCGAATAATGAGAGCTCGTGGACACAAGGAGGGGAACAACACACACTAGGGCCTGTGGGTGAGGAGCTGGGGAAGGAAGAGCTTCAAGATAAATAACTAATGCAAGCTGGGCTTAATACCTAGGTGATGGGTTGATAGGTGCAGCAAACCACCGTGGCACACGCTTCCCTATGTAACAAACCTGTACATCCTGCACATGTATCCTGGAACTTTAAATTAAATTAGAATAATAAGGGCAAATTTTGAGCCAACCCCTCCCTTTCCAGTCCTCCAGATCCTTGCCTCTGCTTTCCAGTGGTCCTCCACTCTAGACACCTCTGAGGCTCTCCTGTCGTGTCTCCTAAAGCCTTTATGGTAAGAATTTGTTCCTAGTTCCACCGATGTGAGGTTCTCAGTCCTTCTCTAGTGTCTTTTTATGACTCCTTGAAAGCAAAGGGACCCCAAACTGGAAATTACTCCCAATGCCAATCGGCAATAGAATGCATGAAAATGTTGTGGGGTATTTACTCAATGAAATCCTATGCTGCAACGAAAATGAATGAATGATACCTATCCACAGCGATAGTTGCAAAAGAAGTAAGATGTAAAAGAAAGTACAGGAATGATTACAGGTAAGTAAAGATCAAAATCTGGTAAAACGAACCCAAGGCTTTAGATGTCAAGGTAGGGGTGACCTTGGGGAGGGATGACAGGGAGGAGGCAAAAGTAGTACTTCTGAGGTGCTGGTCATGTTTGGATACTTAACCCTGGTTGGGGACTATGTTCAGTTTATAAATGTTTATCGAACCAGACACTTAGGGCTTGTGCGTTTTCCCATTCTTTCTCGTACTCCAATACAGAAGTCTTAAAAGGAGGAAAGGGGATGTGCTATCCCGATGTCTGGGCTCCAGTGCTTGGCTGCTGCTACCTGAATTCTTCTTTAGGCCCACCAGTGCCAGAATCTATAGAGCTTTCATTCCAGAGCCCACACTGCACTTGGGGGACCTATTTACCTATGACCACAGCAGTCCTGGCATCCTGCGCCATCTCTGCTGCTGCTGCTCTCCAGAAGCTTCACGCTCCCGTGCTGCTTATCTCCTGCACTTATCTCTGTCCCTATCCAGTAAGGAGAAGCCCTTTTTATCTCAGGGGCCCAGCCTTCTTGATACAAGGATTGGGCCAGGGTGGGGCACCTCTCATGCTACTATAATTTCAGCTTTACTGCCCAACTCTCTGAGAAAGTATTACCCAGGAGAGTTTATTATATTTCCAGTAATAAAGAGCTCTGTTTTCATCATGCTTCTCCTGCCCGGGGTGTGTTAGCACTCTGGCAGGGAGTTAGTTCAATGAGGGCCATATGGTATTATGGTTAGGAGCATGGCTCTGCATCACTGGCTCAGTCCTCGCTCTGCCACTTCCTGGCTGTGGGTGAGTTCCTTCAGTTCCCTGTGCCTAAGTTTCCGAATTCAAAAAAAAAAAAAAAAAAATGGCCTTCTTTCTAGGGATTGGAAAGATTAAGAGTGTCTATCACATGTTAATTGCTTAGAACAGAGTCTGGCATATGGCAAGGTTTCAACCAGTCTTAGCAACAATGAATATTTGTTTCTACCTGTAATCTGCTTTTATCTCTTGTCCTGCCCTGAAGCCCATCAGCCATGTCTGTTCTTTCCTGGACCCTGGTTGACGGCAGAGTTCATGTTCTCGTCCGCCATTCTATGCCTGTTAGAGAGGCTTTATCTATGGAAAGCACACAACCCCCATAAGTGGGCCACCTAACTCCAAATGCTGGCATAGCCACGTCTTAGGTCTGAGCCGGCCAGCATACCATCAAACCCTCCGGCAGCCCTGTGAAACAGAAAATGTGAGGCTCATGTTGCAAATGTGGGAACTGAAGCTCAGAAAGGTGGAGCAACTTGTGCAAACTGATGCGGCAGGTACATAGCTTAGCTGGATTCGAGGCTGGCTTTTGCCGACTCTAAAACTCAGATCCTTCCCATTAGGCCACAGCATCCTCTCAGGCAGCAAGCGCTGTGGATGACAAGGAAACAAAAGGCACTATCCACTTCCCATAAATTGTGACCTAGCACGGGAAGGAAGACATAGACGCAAATCAAAAGTTAAACATTGGCACGGCCACAGATTATTAGGCCTACACAGGCCAGAGCTTTGAGGAGAGCCATCTTCAACCAACCAGCTAACGTTAGATATTTTGGTTTTTTTTATTTTTTTATTTTTTTGAGACAGAGTCTCGCTCTGTCGCCAGGCTGGAGCGCAGTGGTGTGATCTTGGCTCACTGCAATGTCCAACTCCCAATGTGGTTCAAGTGATTCTCCTGCCTCAGTCTCCCGAGTAGCAGGGATTACAGGCACGCACCACCACGCCCAGCTAATTTTCATATTTTTAGTAGAGACGGGATTTCACCATGTTGGCCAGGATGGTCCTGATCTCTTGGCCTCGTGGTCCGCCTGCCTCAGCCTCCCAAAGTTCTGGGATTACAGGTGTGAGCTATCGTGCATGGCCTAGATATTTTATTCTTTAGAATGAAGTTTCTAAAGAACAATTCTTAGAGGAAACAGAAAGATCAAAGTCAGTCAATGGGTCCAAAGGGTCATAATTGGGATTATAGGGCTAGAAAGGATGGACAAGCCAACCATCAGAAGTCAGGCAAAGGCGGAGCCAAATAGACTCTGCCAGGCACTGAGCAAAGCACTTTAGGTATCCATGGCTGTGTTGGCGTCCCCACAACCACCCTCAGATTCAGTGATTTGCTGTAGAGACTCAGAAAACTCAAAAAAGGTATTTTACTCACAGTTATCATTTACTCCAGAGAAAGAATGTAGATTTAAATTAGAAAAGGTAAAAGCTGTAGGCCAGGTATGGTGCCTCACGCCTGTAATCCCAGAACTTCAGGAGGCTGAGGTGGGTGGATCACCCGATGTCATAAGTTCAAGACCAGCCTGGCCAACATGGTAAAAACCGGTTTCTACTAAAAATATGAAAATTAGCTGGGCATGTTGACACATGACTGTAATCCCAGCTACTTGGGAGGCTGAGACAGGAGAATCGCTTAAACCCAGGAGGCAGAGGTTGCAGTGAGCCAGAACTGCACCACGGCACTCCAGCCTAGGCAACAGAGCAAGACTCTGTCTTTAAAAAAAAAAGCAAAAGGTGTATAGGGCTGGGGCCAAGACCAGGCCTGAACCTCTAGCTGTCTTCTCCCTGTAGAAGGATTCTCTGTACAAACGATTATTCATTCTCCTAGCAACAACCACTGACAACACCTACAGAGGACTGTACTAGGAAGCTCACCTGAACCTTGGTGTTCAGGATTCTGTTGGTGGTCAGTTACAAAGGCATAGAGCCTCACATGACTGACCTCAGTTACTCAGCCCCCATTGCTTGCAGAGGTTAAATTGATAAGATGTGACCCAAGGCCTCCACCACAAGTCACATCATTAGTATAAATTATCTGGCATGGCCCCAGGCCCCAGGTATAGACATAAAGATACTCTAATCAACAGGCTATTCCAAGGTCTTAGAGGTGATCTTTCAGGAGCCAGTCAAGGATCAGGTTTTTTGGAATGTACAGGGTTTGAACATTCCAAACCTTCTGATTCAATCTTTTACTGCAAATTCCATTTAATCTACATAGCATTCCTCTATATAGATGGTATTGTACCCACTTAACAGGTGATAAAACTGAGGCTCACACCATTGAACCAATTTACAAGGTCACACACTAGTAAGTGGAGGAGCCAGGACTCCATTCCAAGTCTGCCTGGCTTTAACACCCATACTCATGTACTTTACTCTGCTGCTGTCCCATTCATATCCAACTGGTTCCAGAAAGTACTAAGTACCATCTATGAATGAGTCTGTGCTCTCCTCTCCACTCATGAGAGAACTTAGAGCCAGGCTGATTGGATGGTCCTGGAGTGTACACCTGGTGCGAATCTCTGACACATTGAAGGCTTATGGAATTCCCAGACTGTGGAGGCTCAAGAGGCAGGTAGAGACCTGAATCACCTATAACAATATCCCCTATACCTGGCACATGTAGTATGAATGCAACAATTATTTTCTAGCTAAACAAAATGTTTTGATAATGATCAGCCTGAAAAACTATCTTCATATGTGAAAGACAAAATATTTCATTCCCATAGTTAACAATTGCAATTAGAAAATATTAGCAAAACTTAGGGCCAAAAGTCACCTATATACAAAAACAATATGGTTAACCTTGGGTTACCAAAGAAGAAATGAACAGGATAAATAATTTTCAAAAAATTAAAAACATGAAACTTTCATACATGTAAAGCATATACGTATTAACTTCTTTAATTCAGCTGGGTGCGGTGGCTCATGCCTGTAATCCCAGCACTTTGGGAGGCCGAGGCAGGTGGATCATGAGGTCAAGAGATCGAGGCCATCCTGGCCAACATGGTGAAACCCAGTCTCTACTAAAAATACAAAAATTAGCTGGGCGTGGTGGCATGAGCCTATAGTCCCAGCTACTCAAGGCTGAGGCAGGATAATTGCTTGAACCCAGGAGGCGGAGATTGCAGTGAGCTGAGAATGTGCCACTGCACCCCAGCTTGGGCGAAAGAGTGAAACTCCGTCTCAAAAAAATACCCTTATGTAATTCATTACTGAAGGGTTAGGAGGATGGTAGAGCTTTTTCTGAGAATTCAAAGAATGGAAGTTTATATGGTCAATCCATAAAAACTTTTTCATTCTTTTCTCTTGTTTTGCTTTCCTCTTTCTGGTTTGAAGAGGAAAGCAAAACAAGAGAAAAGAATGAAAGAGAGAGAGGGGAAGGAAGGAAGGAAGGGAGGGAGGGAGGGAAGGAGGGAAGGAGGGAGGGAAAGAGAAGAAAGGAAGCCAGGGAGGGAGGGAAAGAAAAGAAGAAAAAGAAGAGAGAGAGAGAGAAAGAAAAAGAAAGAAAGGCCAAAATAAGTTTACTGAGTTAGAGATCAAGCTGGTTAATGACCTACAGGACAATAAAACTATAAGCATTGAAGTTATCTTTTCTACCAATAAAAATTATTTGTATCTCTAATAAACAAAAGTCTCTAAGTTAACATGTAACTTCACAGCATCTGAGCGCTAATCAATAGTAAACAGAATTCAGTGAAAAGTACATTCTCTTGAGAATCAAATAATCTGTGGGTAAGCTTGTTAGACAAGACCCCAGGGTGACATCAAAACTTTCAGATAATTTTTCTTAATGATTGCTATGGTTTGAATGTCCCCCAAAATTCATGTGTTGAAACTAATCGACCAATGTGATAGTATTAAGAGGTAGGCTGATTTAGGATTAAGCCACGAGGGTACAACATTCACAAATGAGACTAGCAACCTTATAAAACAGCTGGAGGAAACTAGCTAGGCCCTTTTTGCTCTTCCATCCCTCCCACCAGGTGAGAACCCAGCATTCATCGCCTCCACAGTTGCAGCAACAAAGTGTGATCTTTGAAGCAGAGATTGGGCCCTCACCAGACACTGAAACTGCCCAGGCCTTGATCTTGGACTTTCCAGCCTCAAGAACTATGAGACATTCTTTGCTGTTGTTATAAATTGCCCAGTCTCAGGTATGTTGTTATAGCAAACAGACCAAGACAATAATAGATAGGGTTTGTTTTTTTTTTTTAACATAAAAATAGTTCAGAGTCTTAAATCAACAAATCACAATTAGATTGATATCTTCAGATTGTCCACTTTAAAGCAATTTGCAAACAGCTATTTTGTCATTTCCCAAGCTTACATGATAGACTGTTGCATTACAAATAGAATTGCATACTCTGTACTACAAGAATATTGCTAAAATGCAACATACTAAAAGGCTATTTCCAAAGCAAATATAGGCATCAACTGCCAGGGAAAAACAGGGATTATCAAAGAATATCAGTTAAAGCTCTACCAAAAATAGAGCTCTTCAAAAATACTAATCCCCTAGTATTATGGTTAACTATTTGTTTAAACACATTTAATCCATCAAAGATACTGTTTTGATTGAGTCACTTGTCTTTATGAATAAATGGTAATGGGCTTGAATTTCCACAATACTTTTTACTCTTTAATTTAGAGTCCAATAATTGAGGTTTTTTGAAACTCCAGCAGAGGCTGTTGTGATATTTGTTTTTGCACTGTGCATGAAAAAAAAAATAGTTTGATCAGAATCTTAGTAGTGGCAATCAAGTTTGGAGAGCAGGCTGAGGAAAGAGTATTTTAACTACTTATTAACTTTTAAAATATTGTGAACACTTTAGAGGCATCTATTTACATAAAATCAATGCAGTAATTAGAGATTATTCTTATCTTTTCATTAAGATAAATCTCCTGAGAATCTCTATTCATTACTTAGTGCTAGTACCTCGTTTGACTTCATCTGAAACACCTGGAGGATGCTTTAAAAATAGAAACACATATAACCCAGCCCACCCCTGAGATTCTGATGCAGCAGATAAAGCCCAGAACATCCACTGAAAAGCTGCCAGTGACTATGATGCATACCAGATATGAGGACTGCTAACCAGGAGGGACACTTTTTTCTGTTGGACTATTTCATATGACAGTACAGCCTTAGGAGCACTGGCTCTCAGTTCTAAAAAATAACTTAGCAAAGATATAACTTGATATGAAAATTCTATATGTCCTACAATTCTGACTTTTAAATAAAGTGGACTGCACTTAGGCCCCAGATCCTTCTAACTAATGAACTTTGTATTTTCATCTTGCAATTCACAGCAGGAACCCAGGTTCAGTCAACCTTATCCAGTGCTAGAAACTCAAGCCAAAGCTAAGGGTTAGCAAGCCCTGGCCAACAGGTCAAATCTGTCCTTCTGCCTGTTCTTATAAATAAAGTTTTATTGGAACATAGACATGCTTATTCATTTATAGATTATCTATGACCGCTTATACACACACTACAAGGGCAAAGTTAAGTAGTTAGAAGAGAGACAATATGAAATAGTCGTTATCTGGCCCCTTACACAGAGCCTAAAATAGTTATTATCTGGCCCCTTACACAAAGTTTGCTGGCCCCTGGCCCAAATCTTCACTTAAATGAATGAATACATTATTTTTCTTTCCAATAAAATATAAACAACTTCAATCCAAAAATACGGCTCTTACAATTCAATAAAAAGAAGACAGTGCAATTTTTCAAATGAGAAAATAATCTGAAGCCATGCTTCATCAGAGAATATATATGAATGGCAAATAAGGACATGAAAAACAGCTCAATATCATGCATTATCAACAAAGCATGCATTAAGGCTGGGCTCAGTGGTTCATGCCTGCAAACCTAGCACTTTGGGTGGCTGAGGCGAGTGGATTACCTAAGATCAGGTGTTTGAGACCAGTTTGGCCAACATGGCAAAACCCCATCTCTATTAAAAATACAAAAAACATTTAGCTGAGTATGGTGATGCATGCCTGTAATCCCAGCTACTTGGGAGGCTGAGTCAGGAGAATTGCTTGAACCCGGAAGGTGGAGGTTACAGTGAGCCAAGGTTATGCCACTGCACTCTGGCCTGGGCGACCAAGTGAGATTCTATCTCAAAAAAAAAAAAAAGAAAAAGAAAGAAAGAGAGAGAGAAGACAAAAGAAAGAAAGAGAAAGAAAGGAACGAAGGAAGGAATGAAGGAAGGAACGAAGGAAGGAAGGAAGGAAGGAAGGAAGGAAGGAAGGAAGGAGGGAGGGAAGGAAGGAAGGAAAGTAAAGAAAAGAAAGAAAGAGAAAGAAAATATCCATTAAAACTATGTGTTGGCCAGATGCAGTGGCTCACACCTATAATCCCAGCACTTTGGAAGGCCAAGGTAGGTAGAATACCTGAGGTCAGGAGTTTGAGACCAGCCTGACCAACATGGCAAAATCCTGTCTCTGTTTAAAAAATATAAAATTAGCTGGGTGTGGTGGTGGGCGCCTGTAATCCCAGCTACTTGGGAGGCTGAGGCAGGAGAATCACTTGAACCCAGGAGGCGGAGATTGCAGTGAGCTGAGATCACACCACTGCACTCCAGCCTGAGCAACAGAGTGACACCCCCTCTCAAGAAAAACAAAACAAAACTACATGTTGCTAGATACCACCACATACTTACTAGAATGGCTAAAAGTAAAAAGACTGATCATGCCAAGCACTGAGAAGGATGCAGAGCAACCACAACTCCCATATGTTGGTGATGGGAATACAGAATGGTAAGACCACTTTTTTGTTTTTTGAGTCAGAGTCTCTCTCTGTTGCCCAGGCTGCAGTATAGTGGCATGATCTCCACTCACTGCAACCTCTGCCTCCTGGGAACAACAGATTCTCCTGCCTCAGCCTCTCGAGTAGCTGGGATTACCGTTATGTGCCACCATGCCCAGCTAATTTTTGTTTTTTTCGTAGAGAAAGGGTTTCACCATGTTGGCCAGGCTGGTCTCAAACTCCTGATCTCAAATGATCTGCCTGCCTTGGCTTCTCAAACAGCTGGGATTACAGGCATGAGCCACCACACCCAGATGGTACATTCACTTTGGAAAACTGGTAATTTCTTTAAAAGTTAAACATAAACCTGCTATACAATCCTGCCATTCCACCATGAAATATTTACCTGTAAGAAATGAAAGTGTGTGTCTATACAATGGCTTGTACACGATCATTCATAGCAGTTTTTTGTTGTTTTGTTTTGTGTTGTGTGTTGTTTTGTTTTTTTGTTTTTTTTTTCCTGTAGAGATGAGATCTCACTATGTTGCCCAGGCTGGTCTTCAAACTCCTGGGTTCAAATGAACCTCTTACTTCAGCTTCCCAAAGCACTGGGATTATAGGCAGGAGCCATCATGCCCATCAACAGCTTTATTTTTAATAAAAACTGGGAACAACCCCAATGTTCATCAACAGAAGAATGGATAAACAAACTGTGAAATATCCATACCATGGCATACTACATGCAATGAAAATGAATGAACTACTGACACATGCAACAACATGGGTGAATCTCAAAATAATTATGTTAAGCAGAACAAGCAAATACAAAGTACATTCTAAAAAGGTAAAACTATAGAGACAAAAATCAAAGCAGCAGTAGCCAGGAACTGGGAAAAGGAAGAGATTGACTATGAGTTCAGTATAAAAGAACTTTATGAGGCCAGGTGAGGTGCCTCACATCTGTAATCCCAGCACTTTGGGAGGCCAAAATGGTGAATCACTTGAGGTCAGGAGTTCAAGACCAGCCTGACCAAAATGGTGAAACCCCACTCTACTAAAAATACAAAAATTAGCCACGTGTGATGGCACATGCCTGTATCCCAGGTACTTGGGAGCCTGAGGCAAGAGAGTTGCTTGAACCAGGGAGGTAGAGGTTGCAGTGAGCCAAAATCATGCCACTGCACTCCAACCTGGGCAACAGAGTAAGGCTGTCTCAAAAAAAAGAAAAAGAAGAAACTTCTGGAGTGATAGAAATGTTCTATACCTTGATAGTGGTGGTACTTACACAGTTGTAAGTTTGTCAAAATTTATCCAACTATTCTATTGAAAGGGATGGATTATTCTGTATGTAAATTATTCCAAAATACACCTGATATATAAAAGCACACAAAAGCCAGTTGGAAGGGACTCCCATCAGCCAAATCTAGGACCATTTAAACATCAAAATAAATAACAATAGTAATGAATAATAAGCCACTGAGTGAAAAAAGATTCTCTGAGTCCATACTGATATAAAGAAAGAAAGATATAAGGGACAGGACAAAGTTCATGCTAACAGGAATTGACAGCTGATAAATATGAATAACAAAATTAGAAAACAAGCATTTGATTATTACTGTGATAATGATTAACTCATCCAAGAATCATCAAGCCAGACCAGCATGGTGGCTCACACCTGTAATCCCAAAGCTGTGGGAGGCCAAGGTAGGAGGATTGCTTGAACCTAGGAACTTGAGACGAGCCTGGACAACAAAGTGAGACCCCATCTTTACAAAAATATATATATTTAAAAATTAGCTAGGCATGCTGGTCCACAACTGTAGTCTCAGCTACTCAAGAGGCTGAGGTGAGAGCTTGAGTTCAAGGCTACAGCGAGCTACATTCACACCACTGAATTCCAGCCTGGGTAATAATAACAACACTGACAACAAAAAACCATCAAATGGATGCTAAAAATAATGGATAAAAGTTTGTTGACAAACAGAATACTTGTAGAGTCTCAGATTATCTCCCCACATGGTACTTACTAATTACAAAGGGAAAAATAGTAATTTCACAATAGAAAAACCTAGCAGATGAATACTTAAAGTGATCAAATCTATCCTCTATAATGAGACAAATTTATATCATAAGTCTTCTATATAAAACGCTGAGAAATGCTTTAAATCTTCGATATTAAATATGACCCTGGCCTGATGTAGTGGCTCACGCCTGTAATCCCAATGCCTTGGGAGGCTGAGGCGGCCAGATCACCTGAGGTGAGGAGTTCGAGACCAGCCTGGCCAACATAGCAAATCCCTGTCTCTACTAACAAAATACAAAAAATTAGCTGGGCATGGTGGCACATACCTGTAATTCCAGCTACCCATAAGGCTGAGTGAGGCAGGAGAATTGCTTGAACCTGAGAGGTGGAGGTAGCAGTGAGCCAAGACTGTGCCATTGCACTCCAGCATGGGCAACAAATTGTGAAACTCCGTCTCAAAAAAAAAAAAAACACAACCGGGAGGCGGAGCTGCAGTGAATGGAGATCACACCACTCTACTCCAGCCTGGGTGACAGAGCGAGATATCATCTCCATCCCCTCCAAAAAAAAGAGAGAATGATGATGAAGCACATGTGACAAAAATCTTAATATTAGGGAGGGTAGATAGATATTATTTCTACTGTTCCTACAACCGTAAATCTGAAATTAGTTCAAAATGTAGATGTTTAGGAAATAAATTAACTGAACTTTGATTCATGGAGGTATTACGATTTTCTCCTTGTATAGACCTGACACAAATTAGGCACATCCTATGGCACAGCTAAAAAATTAAAGGGCAAAAGGTAAATTCAGGAAAAGGTGAGCACAGGCATGCAGGCACCGTCTCCAGATCCCTCTGCTGCTTCATTAACAGCCTGTTAGTTTACAGCGAGGCCAGGGACACCTTGTCTATGCCTAAGTTTTCCCTACAACACAAGCAAAGTATGATGAACAGTATGATGTGGCACTACTTCCACAGCACCATGGGAACCGGCGAGAGATGTCTCTACTGCTCCTTCATGTATTCTTTTGGTTTTTTGTTCCTGTCCTCTATTTATGAAAGAAGTAAAATGATAAGGAAGCATGCACAATTAGTGATCATGGTTTAGCAGGTCCACAGCCGATCTGCCATCCTCCCAGGACATCTGAGTTTCACCTATGAAATTACAGCAGTGGATCTGTCCCCTTCCTAATTTTATTTATTTTTTATTTTATTTATTTATTTCTTTTTTGAGACTATTTCTTTTTTGAGTCTCACTCTGTCACCCAGGCTGGAGTGCAGTGACGTGATCTCGGTTCACTGCAACCTCCGCCTCCCTGGTTCAAGCGATTCTCCTGCCTCAGTCTCCTGAGTAGCTGGGATTACAGGTATGTGCCACCACAGCTAATTTTTGTATTTTCAGTAGGGGCTGGGTTTCACCATGTTGGTCAGGCTGGTCTCAATCTCCTGACCTCATGATCCACCTGCCTCGGCCTCCCAAAGTGCTGGGATTACAGGCATGAGCCACTGCGTCCAGCCCCTAATCTAATATTTTAATGTCCTCCTTTAGACTGTAGACATCAGTGTCCAGACAGCTTATGAGTAGAGTCTCCAGCACCTACAGATGTGGCTCCCTATGTTCCTGTGGCTCTCCAAATGTCACTGCTCTTCTCCAGCAAGAATTTGGCCAAGACTTGATCCGAAGCAGCTGCTGCATGGTACAACAGTGCAGAACAGTTTGAGACAGGAAGTGAAAGACACCACATCCTCTTGAAACTGCAGGGAAAATCTATTAGGCCTGGTATCATGGCCTCACGATGTTAGGAAGTGGCGGTTGGATTCTCGTCTTCTTCAGGAGTTTGGTTGAGGCATTGGTCACTGTGGTATCTGCCTCTTGATTTTCACCTGGAGAAGAATGCCAATGCCTACCCCAGTGCTTAACCAGAAAACTCCTAAGACAGTCGATCTGAAGGCCCCTAGAAAGTGATAATCATGGCCAGGCAAGGTGGCTCATGCCTGTAATCGCAGCACTTTGGGAGGTTGAGGCGGGTGGATCATGAGGTCAGGAGTTCGAGACCAGCCTGGCCAATATGGCTAAACCCCATCTCTACTAAAAACACAACAATTAGCCAGACATGGTGGCACACGCCTATAATCCCAGCTACTCAGGAGGCTGAGGCAGAAGACTCGCTTGAACCCGGGAGGTAGAGGTGCGGTAAGCAGAGATCGTGCCACTGTACTTCAGCCTGGGCGACAGAATGAGATTTTATCTCAAAAAAAAAAAAAAAAGAAAGAAAAAGAAAGTGATAATCATGAACATGTAGTGAATGCCTGCTATGCCTTTAGGGGCCTGGGTGCCCCTAAAATCACCAAGATTGTGTCAGAAAACTTAAAAAACTTAGAATTTGAGACTCCTGGAGCTACTTAAAAGTGGCCTTGGAGCCTGATATGGTTTGGCTCAGTGTCTCCACCAAATCTCATGTCGAATTGTAATCCCCAGTGTTGGAGGAAGGGCCTGGTGGTGGGTGATTGGGTCATGGGGCTGGATTTCCCCTTTGCTGTTCTTGTGCTAGTAAATAAGTTCTCATGAAACCTGATTAAGGGTGTAGCACCTCCCCTTCACTCTCTCCCTCCTGCTCCGGCCATGTAAGATGTACCTGCTTCCCCTTCACCTTCTACCACGATTGTGTTTCCTGAGGCCTCCCCAGCCATGCTTCCTGTACAATCTGTGGAACCATGAGCCAATTAAACCTCTTTTCTTTATAAATTGCCCAGTCTCAGGTATTTCTTTATAGCAATGCAAGAACAGACTAATATAGAGACTATTTCACCCAATCTGACAATCTGGTTGCAGACAAAACATACACACTAGCAAATGCCCTTGCAGTTCAGGCCATGAATTTATGAAGTCAGATGTACAGTAGTGATGGTAAGTGCAGGAGAGCACAGGAAAAGGTGTGATTATGGAAATCTGAGGACTGCCCTCCTATACCCAGAGAGGAAGCTGAGGAACCCTGGCCCCAAAACCTTAATTTCCAGAACAAGCCCTGCCCCAATGAAACAGGAATTAACAGGCAACAAAGATAAAAGGGGAGATGGGTTCAGGGTCTTAGGGTTAGGGAAGGAGAGGAGCAGGTGGCAAGTTGAGAGGGAAGGTTTAATAACAAGAGACTGCCTCGGTTCAACAAAGCAGCTCCTAATCTCACGGCTGAGTCTCTGCACAAGTGAGTTTTTAATCAGAGGTCTCAAAACAGTAATCAATCTGTAGCTTCCACCAACACAAATGAGACACATGGGAAGGAAGGAAGTAGGAAAGAAGTGTTGCTTTGTTTTTGGTTTGTTTGGGGCTTTTTTCTTTTCTCCTCTGGTCCACCTAAATCTGTGTGCTTAGCCCATTGCCTGAGGTATTGTTTGCACCGCCTTTCTCCTCTAGCCTCCCCAGCTACAGTCCCCTTCATCTCACATCCAGAGCTCTGGACGTGCATTCGACAGGATGACGGCAACCAACAGCATGTACCCTAGATCAGACATCAGGAGTAGAACCGGATTGGCAAGCCACCAAGCTTGGCTCTCTCGGAGGCTCTGCAAAGGGAGATAAAATGTGCCTTTTGCAGTGAAATGTTTGTGGACTTTGTATCAAATTCATGGTGCAGACATCTCTGCGGAGCAGCTGGACACAAAGCAGAATCCCAAATCCAGCTTGCTGCCAAGCCCCACCTCCCGCTGTGCAGCCCTGGCCTTCGAGTGAGAGCTGCCAGGGGTTCCGGAGATGGGGGCTGTCACCTCCCCACACATAGTGGTCAGGCAGGCGGTATGTAACAGAGGTCCACTGGCATGGCCTGCGACCGTTGCCTGCAGGCTTTCCACTTTATGGTATCCCACACGCTGACGATCTGTCAGTCCACACAGTTTGGAGTCCCCTGGTTTTTAGCCTGCATTTACTTATAAAATAACCTTCCTCATTTCTTAACAGACTCCCTCTGGAACGCCGACAGGTTCTTGCAACCATGCAGTCTAGGGGTAAACCCTTCCCAACACCAAGTCTGTAGTAGAAACAGGTCACTGAGAGACAATATCAATTTCAATTATAGCTCCAGGCTCCCCCAGACCTTGTGACAAGCCGCTTAAGTCAGGGCTGAGTCTGACGCTGAGGCACTGCTAGTAGTGAAGTTCCTTTGCTCCAAAGACCAGCATAACATCACACCTCCGGGTCATCTGTCCCTGGCTTCTCTGTCCACTCCCGCTTCAGCCCACTAACAGACCAGACCAGGTCTAGGCAAAACCCCAAATCATTTTCCCTCCCAGTCTCTGGGTTCCTGAAGTCACCAGAAATAGACTAACTCATCACCTTGCTCAGATGAAGATACTGTCACCTTGTTAAATTGCAAACACTTTACCTGTTCTTGCTTTGCAAGAGTTAATTTTTCAGGAAGTGTTTACTTTTGCCCTGCAAAGACTGAGGAAATTACAATGGGATAGGTACATTTGTTAAGGAAGCAGAGGAAAGGGAACTTTGGAAAAAGGAGTGAGGCCGGGTGGTGACAGGATAACAGGGAAACAGGATAAAAGAAGAGAAAGATCAAAGTCGAATTGGGGTGAGGAGATGACACAGCTAGGGATATACTGTTTGCCTCTTACAATTTTTGCTGGAGTCAAACTTTAAAAGTTGAATAGCCTCCTGACAGCTGCTATATTTCTCTTCCCTTTGCTTGAAGTAGGATTTGGAAGGAAGTTATTCATCTTTGTGCTCTGAATAAAGCATATTAAATAATACGTCTGTGAGTCTCAAAGACCTTGAACAACCTCTGATTGACTCTAAACCAGCCCTTACTCCTTCCTTCTGCAGGTTCAGAATTGTAGTCACTTCCCAGGGCAAAGGTGACCCTCTGGGTGGCCTCCACCCTCATTCTAATTAGTATCAGCTGGCCTTTGGAAAGGGAATGTGGAATAGAGAGATAAGAACCATCGTGGACAAAACCATCTGCCTTGATTAAGAAAACAATTCTATTTACAATAGCATCAAAAAGCCTACAATACTTAACCAGAGAGGCAAAAGATTTACACACTGAAAACTACAAAGGGTTGCTGGAAGAAACTAAAGAAGACACAAATAAATGAAAACACCACCCTTGTTAATGAATTATAAGATTTAATACTGTTACGATGTCAACACTGCCCAAAGTGATCTGCAGATTTGATGCAATCCCAATCAAAATCCCAATGGCATTTTTTGCAAACACAGAAAATTTCATCCTAAAATTTGTATGGTCTCTCAAGGGACCACAAATAGCCAAAACAATCTTGTACAAGAACAAAGTTGGAGGTCTCACACATCCTGATTTCAAACGTATTACAATACCATAATAATAAAAAAACAGCATGCTACTGGCAAAGACCAGTAGAATAAGATAGAGAACTCAGAAATAAACCTTTGCATATATGATTAAGTGATTTTTTTTCCAAGAATGTTCAATAGGGAAAGGACAACAGTGGTCACTGGGAAAACTGAAAATACACATGAAAAAGAAAAAAGCTGGACTCTTACCTCACACCATATGCCAAAAATTTAACTCAAAATGGGTCCAAGGCCTAAAGCTACAAAACTCTTACAAGAAAATAAAACAAAACAGAAACCTTCAGAGATTGGATTTGGCAATGATTTCTTGAATAGGAGACCAACAGCAAAGGCAACAACAAAAAAAAAACATACAAATTGAACTTCATCAAAATTCAGAATTTTTTCCATCAAAAACCACTATCAACAGAGTAAAACAGTCACCCACAGTAAGGGAGAAAATATTTGCAAATCACATATCTGATAAGGGTTTAATAAATATCTAAAATATAGAGAGAATGCCTAAAACTCAACAACCCCAAAAAAATCCATTACAAATGGGCAAAGGACTTGAAGAAACATTTTCCCAAAGAAGATATACAAATGGCCATCTTTTCATATGTTTCTGAGCTTCTGAAAAGATGCTCAACATCATTAGTCATCAAGGAAATGTAAATCAAAACCACAATTGAATATCATCCCATACCAATTAAGATGTCTACTATAAAAGAGGAAAAAAAAAAAAACAAACAGAAAACTATGTATTGGTGAGGTTGTAAAGAAATTAGAACTCTCGTGCCTTTCTAGTTGGTATATAAAATGACCGGACTGGGCAATATGGCAAAATCTTGTCTCTACAAAAAACACAAAAAATTAGCTGAGGCCGGGCACAGTGGCTCATGCCTGCAATCCCAGCACTTTGGGAGTCCAAGGCAGGCAGATCATCTGAGGTCAGGAGTTCAAGACCAGCCTGGCCAACATGGTGAAAACCCATCTTTACTAAAAATACAAAAATTATCTGGGCATGATGGTAGAGGCACCTATAATCCCAGCTACTCGGCAGGCTGAGGCAAGAGAATTGATTGAACCCAGAAGGTAGAGGTTGCAGTGAGCTGAGATTGTGCCATTGCACTCCACCCTGGGTGACAAAGGCCAAACCCCCCCCCAAGAAAAAAAAAAAAAAAAAAGCCAGGTGTGGTGGCACACGCCTGTAGTCCCAGCTACTCAGGAGGCTAAGGTGAGAGGATCGCTTGAGCCCAGGAAGCAGAAGTTGTAGTGAGCCAAGATGGTGCCACTGAACTCCAGTCTAGGCAACGCTGTCTAAAACAGAAAAAAAAAAAATGAAAGAAAGAAATTTACTATAAGCAAACCATCCAAACCTACAACAGCTCCCTTTATAGTTTTGTCAACTTGGCTTAATCTAAGTCTCAACTCTAACTAATTTTCAACCACTTCTACAACTCATCTCATTTTATCTCTTACTGGCCCTTGGTCAGTGCATACCCTCTGGTCCAGTCAAGGTATTGTTCCCTGGATCTTTCTTCTGGCTCTTCCAATTACCAATAACACCCTCTCTCTAACCCATTCAATCTTTCCACTCTTCCTTCAGGACCTAGCTCATGCCCCCACCTTCTGCACACAGACAACACCAACTATTGGAACCTACATCTTCAGCCAGCTCTCTGAGGTCCAACCGTGCTATTGCCTGACCACCGTAATTTAGTGCTTTCTTTGTTGGGTTAACATCAACTGAGCCCTCTTTATATGCAGAGCGTTAGGCTAGAGACTAGATTACATCCATCAAACACTGCTCTTCAGCTGACTCATTTATAAATCCTGCCTGGACTACCAGATGGTCAGTTTCTTGAGAATGAGACCGTGCATATCTTTCCAGGCCTCTGCACAAGACACAGTGTGAGGGGCCAATATAAAGGATTCATTGCTTTCATTGCAAATTTAGTAACTGGGTAGACATAATAGGGGAAAAACTTTAAAATCTTAGAATTTGAACAAAAGTTCAAGAGTTCAAGAGTTTGAGCAAAAGCATTTATTTATGCAAAATTCCTCCTGGTACTCCTCCCTCCTCCCCACCAAAAATCTCTTAAGGTAGGTAATATAAGGGGAAAAGCATGAAATCAAGATAGGTGCTTTGGAGAAAAACGTGCTTTGGAGTTTGTCATATTCCATTTGACAGTCTATCTGTAGGCAGAATGTTGACAATTTTGGCAAAGGAAGACAGTTTGAGGACAGAAGAGATGAGCTGAGAATCCTTACTTGCAGTTTAGATCACCATACTTCAGTTGAATCATTTGCAACAGTAACTAGACATTCCGTTGTCAATCCAGCCATCCACCAACAAGCTTGCAGAAGCATCTTCACAATTCAAAAGCCACACCTCAGACCCAGTAGGCCTCTGCTTCTCTCATACTTCATTTGGGAATATTTGATTGAACTTGAGATTTCCTAGCAGACTGGTCCCCTGGTCAGTTCCAGCGAGTTCATATGTTAAGTAGATTCTGAGTAAATATAATTATGTGTGATTTAAGACTTCTTTTTTTGGCCGGGCACAGCGGCTCATGCCTATAAACCCAGCACTTTGGGAGGCCAAGGCAGTTGGATCACCTAAGGTCAGGAGTTCAAGACCAGCCTGACCAACATGGAGAAACCCTGTCTCTACTAAAAATACAAAATTAGCCGGGCGGCCGGGCATGGTGGCTCATGCCTGTAATCCCGGCACTTTGGGAAGCTGAGATGGGTGGATCACCTGAGGTCAGGAGTTTGAGACCAGCCTGGCTAACATGGTGACACCCCATCTCTAAAAAAAAAAAAAATTAGCCCTGCATGGTGGTGCCTGCCTGTAATCCCAGCTACTCTGGAGGCTGAGGCAGGAGAATCGCTTGAACCCAGGAGGCAGAGGTTACAGTGAACCAAGATTGTGCCACTGCACTCCAGTCTGGGCAACAAGAGTGAAACTCCATCTAAAAAAAAACAAAAACTGATTTCTTTTTTTCAAAAGGAACCAACTCATGAAAATTTCATAGAAAGGAAATAGGGAATCAAGGGCAGGATGCAAGAATGTGAAGAATCATAGAAGCAAACGTGTTAAGTGGGAACTTCCTAAAAGGTTTTTACTGTCTCTGGTTATGTACTCTACTTATCGCCAAAATTGAGACTAACAAGCTTCTGTTTTCCTTAGCAGATCTCCTGAAGGGTGGAACCAAAGGAGGCAGTGTTCAGCGAGTCCCTTCTGGAAGCTGCTGTGGGCACATTTACCTCTCTCCAACACACCTCAAAGGACAGCGAACGCTGGATCAATCCCAAAGGGTCTGGCAGCAACAAAAGGTGTTGACTACTCCAATGAAAGGGCCTCTTAGCCCGAGCGCTGTGCACACAGAGGTGTTTCTGCCCCTGCTCCTGCTGGCCAGCGCCCATGCCAGATCAGGCCCTTCAAACAAGCCCATTCTATACCCAGGAAAGGCTCAGGACAGGCCCAGGTGGGAAAAGGCCCATGTTTAGACATCCACAATCCATCATCTCAAAGGGAAAGGAAAGAAAATATTTAAACGACCACTAAACCAGGGCAGCTGGGCCAGGAGACAAACAGCTGAGGTGAGCTGAGGGATCTGAGGGGCTTTCTACACCCCCGGAGCTGCTGGAAGATGAACTTTCCTTCTCTGTCTTCCCTCCTTCAGAGTGCTGCCTCACTCACTGGCTCTGAGAGACCTTCTGGAAGCAGTTGTGATGAACCTATCAGGTTCATGCAGACCTCAGAGCTTGAGTGCACTGCGGAAAGGTCAACGATCTGAAGGTAAAAGTCAGATTTAGGCCATTTTTACAGCACTGCCAGCTTCCGTGGCTTATATTTTATCTTCCAGAATGAACATCCATTTTTTTTTTTTTTAATTAGAGACTGGGGTCTCACCATGTTGGCCAGACTGGTTTTGATTTCCCAGGCTCAAGCAATCCTCCCACCTCGGCCTCCCAAAGCCCTGGAATGACAGGTATGAGCCACCGTGCTGACATATTCATATTTTAGTTTCTAAAGATCACTGAACTTTTCAACCATCAAGATCCCTTTTAAGTCAAATAATATCCTCAACAATCACATGATAATAATTGTATCTTAATTTCCTTGGGTAGAAAAAGCATATGGCCACAAAAGGCCACTGTCAATTATATAATTCTTTTATCATACTTACGTATGATTTCACAACCGCCTCTACAGGCATTTGAAAAACTTAGTAGAGGACATCATTCTGGCCCGGTGCAGTGGCTCATGCCTGTAATCCCAGCACTTTGGGAGGCCAAGGCAGACAGATCACCTGACGTCAGGAGTTCGAGACTAGCCTGGCCAACATGGTGAAATCTCCTCTCTCCTAAAAAAATACAAAAATCAGCTGGGTGTGGTGGTACATGCCTGTCATCCCAGCTACTCAGGAGGCTGAGGCAAGAGAATTGCTTGAACCTGGGAGGCGGAGGTTGCAGTGAGGTGAGATCATGCCACTGCACTCCAGCCTGGGTGACAGAGCGAGCCTCCACATAAAAAAAAAGAAAAAAAAGAGGACATTACACCTTCCACCTCATTCCCTGTCCCGTGTCACCCCTCTGCTCCCTTGGCTCTCTTTAATGATTCCATTTCACGGGTTATCCTAGGGCCAGGGCTCAGAAATCCCAAAACAAGCTGTCACAGCAGACAGAGGCTTAAGAAAGGGGAATATTATCTCACCCACTACCCATCTCCACTTGCTGGCTCCCACCTGTCCTTCTAAAAGCAGAGACCAGAAGTATAGCAGACACCAGCGCTGAAGGGGTTGGAGGAGTCTGCCCAAATGCACGTGGTTTTCCGGGGCCCACACAGGAGGCGACGGCTAAAGTCCTTGAAGATGAAGTTTGGGTTTTCAATGTTATTTTCTCAAGAACAGAGTAACCAAGTGAAATCTCGGATTCTCCATTTAGAAAACAAGGAATCACTTGTGATATCTGGGGGAAAGCAGTTTGGAATCATCTACTGAAAAAACTAAAGCCTTGCACTGGATGTTAGGCACCCTGGCAGGGTAAAGAAAGACAAAAATTAAAATTAAAATTAAAATTAAAAAGTTCTGGCAGGGAGCAGTGGCTTATGCCTGTAATCCCAGCATTTTGGGAGGCCAAGGTGGGCAGATCACTTGAGGTTAGAAATTCAAGATCAGCCTGGCCAACATGGTGAAACCCCATCTCTACTAAAAATACAAAAATTAGCTGGGCATGGTGGCGCGCACCTGTAATCCCAAATACTCAGAAGGCTGAGGCACGAGAATCATTTGAACCCAGAAGGCAGAGGTTGCAGTGAGCCATGACCACACCACTGAATTCCAGCCTGGGCAACAGAGCAAGACTCCATCTCAAAAAAAAAAAAAAAAAAAAAAAAAATTCCTTTTTTTCTCCAAAACCAAGCTATCTTTTTTACATCCATCAAATCAAATGTTGGCGACTGAAATAGGGCAGTTGACAATGCAGGCTTTTGTGCAATGTTAAGCAGGCAATCAATTAATATTTAAAGAATGAATGAGAAAGAAGTTGCCATGGCCACTGCCCAGATGACAGCATGGGGATGTCCAAGCTTCTCCGCACAGTGTCTGTTCCTCTCTGCATCGGGGACATCAGGGCCTCAGACAGAGTTGGTCTGGAGGTTCAGGCGCGTCAGGGCCACACCCACACTCACTTCCCATCTTTCACCCAGGCAGGTCCCAAAGCACTTGTCGAGCCACGCTGATGGATGGGCCTGGAATGGCCTTGTTTGCTGCCAGGGTGAGGCACGGCAGCTGCTTAACAGCCCTGTGAGTGACCCTGGTCAGCACTTTCAAGGCAGGAAGCACAGAAGAATAGAGTGTCCACTTAAAGCTACCACAAAAGCGGTGGGAGGAGGAACTTCCTCCGCTTGTAAACAGGCCAGCAGGCTGGTCACTGTAATTACACACACAAATGAGGGAGCAGGGGAAAGAGAGGATGAATGGAAGCAAAGCTTTCCAGCAAACCTAGAGTGGCCCCTCGTTGCCCTAGAAGACAATTGAAACCTGTGACCCCGTGCACCTTGAACACAGGACAAGGTAAGGTAAAGTCTCCACCCTGAGCTTGTGTGACAACATCCCAGCCTTTGCTGGTTTCTTTTTTTTTTTTTTTTTTTTTTTTTTGCTCACTCTGTCACCAAGGCTGGAGTGCAGTGGTGCAATCTCAGCTTACTGCAATCTCCACCTCCTAGGATCAAGCAATTATCCTGCCTCAGCCTCCCGAGCAGCTGGGACTACAGGCACATGCTGCCATACCCAGCTAACTTTTTTGTATTTTAGTAGAGATGGGGTTTCACCGTGTTACCCAGGCTGGTCTCAAACTCCTGAGCTCAGGCAATCCGCCCGCCTCGGCCTCCCAAAGGGCTAGGATTACAGGTGTGAGCCACTATGCCGGCCCTTTGCTGGTTTCTAGCTTGAGGAGCCTTCACGGCTTCCTTCAGTCATCCTCGAAGGCCTCAGCAGAGCCTAAAGCCTCTTCCTAAGCCCTGCTCCTGGATGCCCCACTCAACTATGTCCCTTCGCTCCATGTCACTACTGAAAGAAGGGGAGGAAAAAAAAAAAAAGGAAACCAAATTCAAGTGAGCTCTCACTGCCTCCTTTGCCAGAGCTGACATTGGTTTAAACAGGGCTGGAGTGAGAGGGTCCTGTGTGGAAAGGCAGTTTCTGATACACATATTCTAGTTCATCCATTCACCTGTTCCTGAGGGCACTCCTGACCCTGGTGCCTTTTCCCAGTCGGTTTAATGAAATCATGTAAGATACCAGTCTATCATGTGCTATGGTTTCTGAAGCAAGGCCACATTTTGCAAGACCAGAAGAATCTACAGTTTTTAAAATACAAGGCTTTTGCAAAATTATACATACAAATTAGTTGTGGGAACTTGAAAGAGGCCCATACCTTTGAGCGAAAGGTCTCAAAGTGTGTTTCATTAGCTTCCTGGTAAATCTGCAGCTAAGCATAAGGATCTGCATGAACGCTTCTCCTTGAGTTTTGGTTTTCTGACGAGGGGCCAAGGAAACCGACCCAAATACAAAGTGTGTTCTAGAGAACCACTCACACTGCAAATGAGTCAGGAGGAACCGCCCTCTCAGTATCTTTCTTCTTTATTTTGCTTCCTCCCTCCCAACTAAATGCTGCAGATATTTACTGAGTCTGAGCCAGGGACCGCAGGAAGCTATCATGGATCCGTGTTGCCTGGTTTGCAAATGAGCACAGCCCTGTGAATAAGCTCCTGTCTGGAGCAGGCAGCCTACTACTGAGTCACTCTCCTAGGTAGGCATTGGACCAGCCTGCATCCCATGTGCACTGAATGCACTGCTCCAAATTCCCAAAGAAAAGTAACAGCAGCAGTCATTTGCCCTTTCCCTTACATGGGAGCTAAAACTCCTGACTCAGGGGCCTTGGACTTTCTCCATCCTTAGCCACACCACGTCATACTGGGGTAATTCAGGGGAAAGAGCATGGGTTTAGGCCAAAAGACTTACGTGCCCAGCGTTGGTACTAACTGTGTGATGTGAGCGAGTCAGGAGGTTGTTGTGGGCCTGGATTGATTCACCTGTGAAATGGGGCTGCAGAAAGGAGCATCTCTGAGATCTGCTCGGCCTGTGAACTCATGAGATTCCCAAATTGGGATTAGCCCTATTTATCCGAGCCATCACATTCCTTATGCAGTCGTCAAGGCCTGCACCTCACCAGAGCCAGCCTCCCAGGCTGCCACAGCCCGATCACCCATCTTGCCCCAAACAAGACCCCTAGCTGATCAAATTGCAGAGAATTTTGTAACAAAATGGAAAAACAGGTTTTAGTGCACCAATTTTTGAAAGGGCACATCAAGACATGCCAGAGAGGCAAGGATGAAAGAATAGGAGAGAAGGAAAAACACCAAGAACACTTTTTTGAGGAACTTGTCTTAGCAGTACCATGATGGTAATATACAAAAAATTAGGAACACAAAGGAGTCAACGAGCAAAGAGGTTGGTGCCATGGCTGAGAGGAGGTATCCCCAACCTGCTCGAGGGAGCTTAACATCTACCGAGCCACAGGGCAGGCTCCTGAGAGGCCAAGCCAGCAAGGGGAGATGCCCAGGGCCCAGCCCCAGCTCCTCTCTTCTCTCCAAAACACCACACTCAGGTTTTTCCCAAACCCCCGGGGCGAGTCTCCAATTGCCCCTAGAGTCATACCTGTACTTAACCTCACCTCTTTTGTTTATTTATTTATTTTTGAGGCAGAGTCTCTCTCCGTTGTCCAGGCTGGAGTGCAGTGGCAGGATCTTGGCTCGGTTACAGCCTCCGCTCCGCCTCCCAGGTTCCAGCAATTCTCCTGCCTCAGCCTCCCAAGTAGCTGGGATTACAGGTGCATACCACCATGCTGAGCTAATTTTTATATTTTCAGTAGAGATGGGGTTTCACCATGTTGGCCAGGCTGGTCTTGAACTCCTGACCTCAGGTGAGGTCTCCCAAAGTGCTGGGATTACAGGCATGAGCCACGACACCCGGCCAGCCTCTGCCTCTTAAATCATAAGGGGAAGAAGGTAAGTCAGGAGCTCATTTTTGCTCTAAGACTCCTGGAGCCCACCTCCCTCAGTCAGCTCCTTTTTCCCCTAGTCCTTTTGCATCTCTTGGTCTCCTCTTCCCTCTTTCCTTCCTGAATGATCCTCCTGCTATATGATCCCAGTGGGATTGCGATCTTCCTTTCCCACAGCGAGGGACATGTAAAACTATCCCTGTCCCCCTCCTCTTCCATATTCTTCAATGCTTTTGGCTCCGTTCTCAGATTCATTCCAGCAATCCCTCTCCTCACCCCACCCACCCGTCTTAAATAATGCAATTCCTTGCAGAGGAGGCTTCTCGAGGTGTTTAATAAACAGCATAGGTCATGACCTTGTCCTGAGGCCCCTTGTGACTGAGGTTTGTACAAATCTGATTTCATGGGCTGGTATTAGGTTGAGCCATACAAAATTGCCCTCATTCAACCATGTTGACGTCCAAAAAGAATGACAGTTTCGTAAGCCTCAATCTAATAAAGGAGCCCGGTATTCAAATATTAAAAACATATTATCTGACTTCCCACCTGCTCTCTTCCTAAATAGTACATATAAATTCAGAGGTAGGGAGTGGGGGAAGAGAGCCCTGTGTTTTGTTTTCTGCAAAATGCGGTGCTTTTCAATTGGGGGCAGTTTTGCACCACCAAGGGGGTGTTTGGCAACATCCGGAAATATTTTTGGTTGTAACGGTGGGATGGGAGTGCTACCGGCCTGCAGGGGGTAGAACCAAGAATGTTGCTAAACATCCTACAATGCACAGGACTGTCCACCCCCCACCCCACCACCATGAATTCTCTATCCCAAATGTCAATATCACCACCACGGTTAAGAAACCCTGGTGTCCAGAGCTACTGGGGACACAGAGCCTTAGCTTTATGTTGAGTACAGCTACATTGAAAACGGAGCTCCAGGCCAGGCATGGCAGCTCATGCCTGTAATCCCAGCACTTTGGGAGGCTGAGGTGGGTGGATCACCTGAGGTCGGGAGTTCGAGATCAGCCTGACCAACATGGAGAAACCCCGTCTCTACTAAAAATACAAAATTAGCTGGGCATGGTGGCGCATGCCTGTAATCCCAGCTATTCAGGAGGCTGAAGCAGGAAAATGAGAATCACTTGAACCCAGGAGGCAGAGCTTGCAGTCAGCCAAGATCATGCCCATTGCATTCTAGCCTGGACAACAAGAACAAAAGGAAGGAAGGAAGGAAGGAAGGAAGGAAGGAAAGGAGGGAGGGAGGGAGGGAGGGGAAAATAGAGCTTCAGAACACCACATCAGGGAGGGCCGTGTGTTAGCCTGTGTCCTGAGGCAGGTCAGCACACCAGCTTTCCACACCCCAGCCCCATCTCTGATCTAGAAGCCTCCCCATGTCCGCACTCCCCGGACCAGCCACCTCTCAAAAGGTTCTTCCTCCAGTTCTGCTCAGGAGCCTGACATGATGGGCATTTTCTGAGTATTGCAAACCCCTTCCCAAATCCCTGAGTTAAAAACTGGGCTCCATTCCCAAAGCTCTCTGCAAGGGAAAGGACACTCGACCAGTTCTTACTGCCCGACAGCGCACGAAGCTCTCCACAGGCTGCTATACTCAGCCTCTAAAGACCACAGCCTACCCCGCCCAGAAGAGAAAGCTCCCTCTGGCCAGCTGTGGTGGGCTCATGTTGTTTCCTGGAAAGGATTGAATGTCACTGCCGGTGATGGAGCAGGGAGTTTCAGAGGCTCTGCAGCACAGTATCACTTACCCACCCCAGCTGCTGCTGCCACTGCTCCCCATTAGGCAAAGAGCTCATCCAAAAAGCCTGAGCAAACACAGTTCATGTTCGCTGAACACGAGCTATATTTGACCTTAATACGCAGCTGCCTCAGCTCTTTCCAGCTCTTGTTGTTGGCAGAAAGTCTGTACGAGGCTGAGGCACATTCGCATTATTGGTGAACTTGAACCCAAAGCACAGCCGCAAAAATCACCCACTCCAAGAAACGGAAGGCACGTTGGGAATCAACTAAACAAGCCCAAATTGGAATTTCCAAAAATAACAGCATCAGAATATTTTGCTTCAAAAGAATCCTAATGAAAGAGACTCCTTGAACTCCTTGGAAAACCCTCCTCTGTATCGCACAATCCTCAGAGGCAAAGACATCTCCCTGCTGTCCTACGCTCTCCTCATCCAGCTGCAACTCAACACTTAGCAATAAAACCAGGGGGCGGAGGGGTGTGTTTTTGAAAATAAGACAGGAGACATATGATCCCGTTCCAATACTTAGCCTGTTCTCTGCTTTTCAGAACTTAAAACCTGCCTGCCATCCACCAAATGACACAGAGTGCTAGCAGATGGAGAAGAGAGAGAAGGCTAAATGCATTTTAGTAGGACCATTAGGATTATGTCAAAAGGTGAGAAAAAAGCATTTGCCAGCCAGAAAAATAAGCATTGGTCTCAAAGAAATATAGTGTGTTCCATCTCTTCCCCATTCACTCCCTCTTTGTTTCTTTATGAGCATCCGATTCAATAGGAGAGTCACTAGTCATGTGTAGCAGGCAAATGCATATTTTCTTAAGTCAAGCAACATGGGCAGAAATATATAAAGGCAGGAAAAGAGTAGCACACTGGTATCGGGTAAGCCAACTGGGATCAGTCCAACTCTCAGACTAAAGCAGATTACAGAGTTAGGACCTTACTCTTCACAAACCAACCATCCATATCTTCAATGCTAGTGTTAATAATCTCTTCTCTATGCTTCATAATACTCCCTATTAAGCCTTGGAAGTACACATAAAAGTTCAGAGCAGAAAAGAGGTTTTCATCTGAACCAGAAAATGTTCAATTTCTGGTTACATTTAAAATTTTTTTTTTAACGTTTCTCTTGTTTGTTTGAGACGGTGTTTCTCTCTTATTGCCCAGGCTGGAGTGCAATGGTACGATAGCCCACCGCAACCTCCACCACACAGGTTCAAGTGATTCTCCTGCCTCAGGCTCCTGAGTATCTGGGATTACAGGCATGCACCACCACGTTCGGCTAATTTCATATTTTTAGTAGAGACAAGGTTTCTCCACGTTCATCAGGCTGGTCTCAAACTCCTGACCTCAGGTCATCCAGCCACCTCAGCCTCCCAAAGTGCTGGGATTACTTTCTCAGACCTAACTCAACACCATTGAAGAGAAGGGAAGACAGGATTTCAGTTGGCTTCTAATTTGAACAGGTACAGATTATTTAGTTCTCTATCCCAGGGAAGAAGCAGTTACCCTGATCTTTGGCTTCTATTTGGGTCTTCCTGGTAATAACAATGAAAATAACCCACATTAGAAGGGCTTTTTACCATTCACAAGGCAATTTAACACACATCTTCTCATGAGCTCCTCAAGGTAAGAAGAAAACCTATTATTTAAGAAAGCTTACTATTCCCATTTCACAGATAAGGAAGTTTCCCAAGAAATTGATAAGGAGAGCCTATCTATAACTGGCTGGGCTGGCAGAAGTAATCTTAGCAATGCTTGTGAAGAAACAAAGCCCCTTTGAGGGAGGCAGAGCTGCAATTAAAACGTAGGCATCTGGCCGGGCGTGATGGCTCACACCTGTAATCCCAGCACTTTGGGAGGCTGAGGTGGATGGATCACCTGGAGTTCAAGGCTAGTCTGACCAACATAGTGAAACCCCGTTGCTACAGAAAATACAAAAATTAGCTGGTGGTGCATGCCTGCAATCCTAGCTACTCGGGAGGCTGAGTCAGGAGAATTCCTTGAACCCAGGAGGCAGAGGTTGCAGTGAGCCTAGATCGCGCCACTGCACTCCAGCTTGGGTGACCGAGCAAGACTCGGTCTCAAAAATAAATAAATTAATTAATTAATTAAATAAAATAAAAATAAAACAAAGGCACCTGCCTCTGCCAACAACATTCTTCAGTTCCATAAATCTTACATTTCCTGTGTAGTAACTTGCTCTAAAACACTTCAGTATTAACAGTGTGATAGTGTGTGTGTGTGTGTGTGTGTGTGTGTGTGTGTGTATGTGAATTATAATCTGTGCCCTGGAGATAGTTACCATTTTATCTTTACCAATCACAAATCCCCCAAAGGTGCTACAAGAGTACATTTTTTAAGACTCAATGAAGAGGCTGGGCGCAGTGGCTCACGCCTGTAAACTCAACACTTTAGAAGACTGAGGAGGGGCGGGTCACTTGGGATCAGGAGTTCGAGACCAGCCTGGCCAACATGATAAAACCCCATCTCTACTAAAAATATAAAAATTGCCGGGCTCGGTGGCTCAAGCCTGTAATCCCAGCACTGTGGGAGGCCAAGGTGGGTGGATCACGAGGTCAAGAGATCAAGACCATCCTGGTCAACATGGTGAAACCCCGTCTCTACTAAAACTACAAAAAATTAGCTGGGCATGGTGGCGCGTGCCTGTAATCCCAGCTACTCAGGAGGCTGAGGCAGGAGAATTGCCTGAACCCGGGAGGCGGAGGTTGCGGTGAGCCGAGATTGTGCCATTGCACTCCAGCCTGGGTAACAAGAGCGAAACTCTGTCTCAAAAAAAATATATATATATATAAAAATTAGCTGGGCATGGTAGCGCATGCCTGTAATCCCAGCTACACAGGAGGCTGAGGCATGAGAATTACTAGAACCCAGGAGGCAGAGGTTGCAGTGAGCTGAGATCATGCTGCTGTACTCCTGGGTGACAGAACAAGACTCCATCTCAAAAAAAAAAAAGAAAAGAAAAGAAAAGAAAAGAAAAGAAAATCCACACCATAGGGTTTATTATTAGCATTAAAGTTACATTTTGTTCTTCTTTCGGTAAAGTGGTTGGAGTGAAATATATGGTCAAGAGAAAAATTGCTCAGGTACTATCACCCTGTATGAATAAGGCATAAGAATCCTGTAAGTCTTAACCTTAACATTGTAAAAGCAATACAGTGGGCCTTCAACACTGCTGAGGCCTATGCGACCGTATTCACAGGGAACACTGTCACTTCAGAATAAATCTGTGATGCAATGTGCGTGTCCCTGTGCCTGAGGACAAAGAGTGCCACTTCACCAACCTACAGGAACCTGCAAATCAACGTTTGGTCTAACACTTGGCTTTCAACCTGACCATGAGGCTGTGGAGGATGGGCTGTGTAACCTCTACCTGTCTCTTAATTGCCAGGGGCTGCCAACATTAACCAAATGAACCTGACAATTGCTAAAATGCCACAGTGATCAGTTTACAACCAATATTAAGGACCTCCTATGTGCTCACAATGGCCCAGGCTCCATGCAAGATGCAGAGATGGGTTAAACAGCACACAACTCTGAAGGCCAGGTAATCCAGGAGACGATTTAAGACAGTAAGCCCAGAAGTTAAGCACAGGAGCTCCACACCCAAGGGGAAGTGCAAAATCAAACGTTAAAAGTGTTCAGATGGCCGGGCACGGTGGCCCACACCTGTAATCCCAGCATTTTGGGAGGCCAAGGTGGATGGATCATCTGAGGTCAGAAGTTCAAGGCCAGCCTGGCCAACATGGTGACATCCCATCTCTACTAAAAATACAAAAAATTATTACCTGGGCATGGTGACAGGCACCTATAATCCCAACTACTTGGGAGGCTGAGGCAGGAGAATTGCTTGAACCTGGGAGGTGGAGGTTGCAGTGAGCCACGATCATGCCATTGCACTCTAGCCTGGACAACAAGAGCAAAGCTCTGTCTCGAAAAAACATAAAAATAAAAGTGTTTAGACAAGCAAGACACATGCCTGCCTCTGCTGATATTCCTGTCCCTGTTGCTCACCTGGACAACCATGGCAACATAGAGGAAGAGTGGTCATGAGCTGCAAAGGAGAGGTGGTTCACATCTGTAACCCTACAGCTTTGGGAGGCCGAGGTGGGAAGACTACTTGAGGCCAGTAGTTCGAGATCAGCCTAGGCAACATAGGGAGAACCACATCTCTACAAAAAATAAGAAATTAGCTGGGCATGGTGGGGCACAGCTGTGGTCCCAGCTACTTGGGAGGCTGAGGTAGGAGGATCCCTTGAGCCCAGGAGGACGAGGCTGCAGAGAGCTATGATCTCACCACTGCACTCCAGCCTGGGTGGCAGAGGGAGACCGAATCTCAAAAACAAACAAACAAACACACACACACACACACGCACACACACAAACTGAAATCTCCCAGCAGCAAAAGTTGGTGGTGGTGGTAAAAAACATAAGAACAAAAAAGAAGAAACCGACATGAAATCCCCTCAAAAAAGGATAGGTGAATGGGCAAGGGGACACTAGAACTGCGAACGAATAAGGAACAACAGTCATCCACATACTACCTTCAAAACGTGCCACATCCAATTCTTCCTGCCACTTTCATCTTTAAATCAATTCACATTTTATATTTAAATATCCTGGGGCTGGGTGCGGTGGCTCAAGCCTGTAATCCCAGCACTTTGGGAGGCCGAGGCGGGTGGATCACGAGGTCAAGAGATCGAGACCATCCTGGTCAACATGGTGAAACCCCGTCTCTACTAAAAATACAAAAAATCAGCTGGGCATGGTGGCGCGTGCCTGTAATCCCAGCTACTCAGGAGGCTGAGGCAGGAGAATTGCCTGAACCCAGGAGGCGGAGGTTGCGGTGAGCCGAGATCGTGCCATTGCACTCCAGCCTGGGTAACAAGAGCGAAACTCCATCTCAAAAAATAAATAAATAAATATCCTGATACTAAGTACAAATTTTGACCACTAACGGTGAAGGGAAAACCAATGTCACTTGCCATAAACACAAGGCAGCCAGACAAATAAATACAATGGAGAAAATGTTCTAGATTCCAGCAAGCTCCTGAAGGCTCAAAGCCTGGGAATTGCTCCCTCTTTACTTACCCAAAAAACAATGATAAGGAAGAAGAGGAGGAAGATTATAGAAAAGGAGAAGAAGAATTGATGTTAGAGAAGTGTTCAAGACATTTTAGGACCAAGCTGAGGTTCTCTGACCTAATCAGTGGGCATAAAAGGGAATTGAAAGGTACCACCTTCTTGCTGTTTCATTTAGTATATTATTTAATTCCCTGGTGTGACCGCTTACAACCACCTCCCAATCCCAAGGTAAGAGGTCCCTGGTTTTCCCCCAGCTGGATGCTATCAAACAGAAAGACCCTAAACTGTCATCCGAGGACAGGTAATCCACCCCAAGCACTTGGAAGAGAAGGGTACATCCTCTTCCACAATAATCACTGTACAGTTTCATTTTCTTGTAAAATGCAAGGGCCATTTAGAAATAATGACGTGTATTCTTTGAAATAAGTACCAGGTCATCATTTAACCCTAGAAATCTCCCTTTAAGATGATCTCCAACCCCTTATGACTGTAAAATTCTTTAATAATACATCAACTGATTGCATATCAATTGGAGCAGGATAGGAGAGAGCCCAGTCAAAGTCCCATTCTTCAAAACATCTGAAAGCAGGCATTATCTAGGAGCTGGCACTGGCGGGCAGTTGAACGGGATGAAAACATAAGGAAAAGTCAGCAGAAGATGATGAAAGTTTGCCTTCTGGGAATGGCCAGGGGCAGAACCCATAGCAGATCAGGAATAAGATTCAAATTACAGCCTCTCAGAGGTAGCCCAGTGGCCCAAACCCTGGAAACTTAGCATTTGGCTTTAAAGCCTTATAATTCCCTGGTGCCAATACCAGATAAGAAAAAGGCCTGATTGGCCCCTGGTTGGCCCAGTGAGTAGGTTAGAAGAGACACACCTAGAATCACAAAATTAGGTGTGCCTGACAAATTACTAATACATTAAATAGGCATACAACCTGGTCCCACGCCTCATCTTAAATCAACAATGCAAGACCTGCACACAGAGACTCAACCCCTCCCTCCAAAATGCCCTTTCCTCTCCTCCAAAATCCCATCACCCACTCTACAGATCTCAGCTAAAGCCCTGAGAGACTAATACACAAATTGGTTAGGACCACTTGCATTTAAATGCATCACTCAGAGTAAAATATTCTGTTATTTATTCACCCAAATATTTTGGGGTTTTTTTTGGTTTGGGGGTTTTTTATGAGACAGAGTCTTGCTCCGTCACCTAGGCTGGAGAGCAGTGGTGTGATCTTGGCTCACTGCAACCTCCACCTCCCAGGTTCAAGCAATTGTCTTGCCTCAGCCTACTGAGTAGCTGGGACTACAGATGCCCACCACCATGTCCAACTAATTTTTGTATTTTTAGTACAGACAGGGTTTCACTATGTTGGCCAGGCTGGTCTCAAACTCAGGTGATCCATCCACCTTGGCCTCCCAAAGTGCTGGGATTACAGGCATGAGCCACCGTGCCCAGCCTCACCAAAAGTTTCTGGCAGGCTACTGGGAGCCAGAGGCTGTGCTGTCTGCTGTCTGGTGTTCTCAAACGGCCTTCCCAAGCCACAGAGAGGTTTTGATAAGTACACAGGTGTAGGGGAAGAAAACCTTTTTACCTCTACGCTCCAGGGTTATTGACTGGTATCCTGTAAACTAGGCTGATAAAAGACAGATTCACAAGAGAAAAATCAACAGGAGTTTGTGAGTCTGAGCATCTTTCTTACATATGAGAGCATCCAGTGACGGGCAACTCACAGGGGTGGTTAGAATTTCGGGTCTATCAGCCCGGCACGGAGGCTCACACCTGTAATCCCAGCACTTTGGGAAGCTGAGGCAGGAGGATCATTTGAGGCCAGAAATTCAAGATTAGCCTAGGCAACATAGCAAGCCCCAACTGTTAAAAGAAAAATTAAAAGAATAATTAATTTTAATTTATATATATATATATATATATATTTTTAATAGAGACAGGGTCTCACTATGTTGCCCAGGCTGGTCTCAAACTCCTGGCCTCAAGCTGTCTTTCTGCCTCAGCCTCTCAAAGTGCTGGGATTACAGATGTGAGCCACCAGGTTTGACTTAAAAGTTTTTTTTCTTTCAATCCCTCCAGCTCAATTCTTCTGCCAAAATGGCATATTGGGGGTGCCATATCCTAGTCCCCTCTCAGGCCAGGCCTGCCCCTTCCAGGCCTCACACACACACACCTCCCAGGTGCTCCACACAGGAGACCTGCCAGCCACAGCACCCTAGAGAAACTTCAGGCTCACAGAGAGGGCCCCCCGTGTCTTAGCTAGACCAAAGCAGGGGAGGGTGTAGGTGGCTTCACCGCAGCTCCATGCACAGAATGTTGGACCCCTCTTCCCCTGAAACATGGTGTTATCCATGACAGGGCACAGGGCCACTTGTCCAGGGCCAAACAGAATTTCCACTCTCCAGCCTGTCAGCCTAACACATTTTGCCAGCTTGAGATTAACAGACTTTAGAAAAGAAAAGAAAAAAACAGAAGAGGCCACATGCATGCCTCCCACCCACCCACCCTAGGAAAAATGGAAGCCTTTTGTTCTCCTTATGCCAAAATTTGTTTTGCTGGGAGAAGCTTCTTTTCACCAAAGCCTCCAGGCTCCTTACCAGCCAGGGTCAAACAAAGAAGCTCAGAGAACCATGGAACAAATAAACCAAAACAGCCCACAGAGAACAAGGAAAGGAAAGCCTCAGTACCCAAACGGAAGCCAACTTCCATCTAGCCTGTCTCGCTGAGCCTGGCCCAGCACAGCCCCTGATGAAGCCAGCAAGGGCTGCACTCTCCCCTCTTCGCAGCCTCAGTGAGCCTTGAGAGTATCAGCTAAAGGATCCATCCAGAAACGGGTCTTCTCTCCCCACCCCCCTTAAATTACTAACATCCACTTAAAAGAAAGGGGGCGGGAGTGGGGTGCAGGGCTTGCCCTCTTTTCAAATTGCTTGAGAAGGGAGTACTGCTTATCACAACAGGTGCACTGGCCACTCACAAAAAACCAGAGGCACTGCAGTGCTGAAAGACTAAGAAATTACTTGTTCTCTTTGTAATGGCTGCTGCTACAGGCCATGCAATGCCTGCTTTGGAGAGAGATACTGTGTTCCTGCTTTTAAGAAGAAAGAAAGAGCAAGTGGAAAAAGGGTGACAAGGGCTCAGGGGAGGGAAGAACAGGGCTGAGGGTGGGAAGGCCAGAGGGCTTGGTGTTCTAAGGCAATTTAGGAAAAGCAATGGGGCCTGGTGGCTGGACTTAAAAGGTCTGTTGGGTTTTTTGTTTTGTTTTTTGGTTTTTTTTTTTTGAGACTGAGTCTCGCTCATCACCCAGGCTGGAGTGCAGTGGCTCGATCTTGGCTCAATGCAACCTCCGCCTCCCGGGTTCAAGTGATTCTGCTGCCTCAGCCTCCCAAGTAGCTGGGATTGTCTGTGCGCAACACCATGCCTGACTAATTTTTGTATTTTTATTAGAGATGGGGTTTCGCCGTGTTGGCCAGGCTGGTCTTGAACCCCTGACCTCAGGTGATCTGCCCGCCTCGGCCTCCCAAAGTGCTGAGATTACAGGTGTGAGCCACCATGCCCGGCCAAAAAGGTCTGTCTTGAAATTCCAGAAAACTCTGGGGCACATCCCAGGCTCCCTTGGCAGGAAGGGAGGGAGAATTACACCCAGGCTGCAGAACACACACATCAGGGTGACCAGAGAACAGTCATAAGGAAAGGATACTCCATGTATATTTAAAAAAAAAAAATAGATAAAAATATTGCTCAGAAACTGCCTTGCATAGCAGGGAGGATTTCAACCCCTAGGCAGTCACTCCTTAGGAGGGAGTATGTCTTCAAAACTATATTCCTCCAATGACTCTTCAGCCAGGCTGATGACTTTCATGGTATTGGCCAAGCGACCTTGATTTTCTGAGTCTCTAAACCCTCTGACACTCTCATCCTGTGCTCCCAAACCTGCAGAGGGGACCCAGCCAGCTTCACAGGGACAAAGCAGTGAGGGAGCTGCTCTCCTCAAAGCCAAGTACAGACTGACAGGAGAGACTTAGATAGATTGACCTTTCCTTCCCTTGAGAAAATTGCCATAAGAATCTGGGAGAGGGTTATTTGTTTTGCTTTAAAGTAAAAATCAGACAGTGGAAGTGATGGCCTGAGAAGCTGTCCCCTTGCCAGTTCCGTCCCCATTAAGCAATCAGAAGATAGGGCTACCAGCCACAAAGCAACTTGGCTGTTGGAGTTTTGCAATGATTCTCCCATTAAAAGGAATGACCTCAGCCTGGCTATAGGACATGGAAGGGCAGCCATGATGGATGATTAAGGTAAAAGAGAAGTCGCAGCAGTGTGGCGAGCAGGGATCCATTTTTGTTTACCGTATATCGATCTTTTTTTCCTTTAGTCTTGCATAGAAACCTGAGAACCAAAGTTCTCTAAGCATTTAGCTTTGGATGGCGAGGACTCAAATGACCCCACCACACCTCCGACAAACCCCCAACTCACATTAACATGACTTGACTGTTTCATTGTCTTCACTACCACTATTTTCCCATTCCTGCAGACTCTAGTGGTAACTGTCGTGATTGTCCATGACAGGAACTTCCCGAAGACTCATTAACTCTTCCACGGAAAACAGAAAGCAGACAGTGTGCGCCCTAACATGTCTGAGCCCGTCACCTCAGAATCCTCACCTCGCAGTTTCCACCAATCCCGGACAGTGACATCATGATCCTCACCCAATCCCAATCAAGCCTCCACACGACAAAGGCACGCCTTAAATGAAATTTCCACTTCTCTATTTCCACTGTGCCACCCCTGCTGGAGACACCATCAGGGCTGTGTCTAAGTAGCGTCTCCCTGACCACAGTAAACACAGGCTGTGTTGGTGACATTGGGAGACCTAACATTCCACTGAAGGCTCCCTGTGAAAAGTCTTTTTGTTTAATTTTATTTTTTCTAAATGCCCCTTCTCTGATTAAAAGCAGAGCCTCCCAAAAGAGTTCATTTGTCGGCCAGGCCCAGTGGCTCACGCCTGTAATCCCAACACTCTGGGAGGCCGAGGCGGGTGGATCACCCGAGGTCAGGAGTTTGAGACCAGCCAACCAACATGGTGAAACCTCGTCTATACTAAAAATACCAACAACAACAAAAAAGTATCCAGGAGTGGTGGCAGGCACCTGTAATCCCACCTACTCTGGAGGCTGAGGCAGGAGACTCACTTGAACCCCAGGGGCAGAGGTTGCAGTGAGCCGAGATCATGCCACTGCACTCCAGCCTGAGCAACAAGATTGAAACTCCATCTCAAAAAAAAAAAAAAAGAAAAGAAAAAGAATTCATCTGTCATAAATCTCCTCTCCAGGAATTTCACAATCAGTAAAGATTAAGTCCAGCACCAGGATAAGAAATCAACTGAATAGACATTGTCACAAAACTATCATATCTCTCATCTATTCTCCTAAGGGCCTACTTACCGTTCCTGAAAGTCCTTTGTTCTTCCCTAAGTGCCCAGTCTCCCACTCCCTTTCTTCTGTTAGGATGGTATGTAAACCCGAAATTCTAATAGCCTCTTTGATTCACATTTTTCTTGCTTATCTGTCTTTTGTCAATTTAATTCACAGGTCTCCATCACAGAACCTAAGAGGGTAGAGGAAAAATCTTTCCTTCTCCTGATGTGACAAATCAGAAAGGAAACACACCCAGAAAAAGCCACTACTCATGATGAAAGTTAATAAGATACTAATAAGTATTAACTCACTAAAGTCAAAGTTACTGAACTTTACTATAAAGAGTAAACTTTGGGCCTGTCACAGTGGCTCACACCTGTAATCCCAGCACTTTGGGAGGCCGAGGCAGGAGGATCATCTGAGGTCAGGAGTTCAAGACCAGTGTCGCCAACGTGGCAAAATCCTGTCTCACTAAAAATACAAAAAAAAAATTAGCTGAGTGTGGTGGTGTATGCCTGTAGTCCCAGCTACTTGGGAGGCTGAGGCAGGAGAATGGCTGGAACCCGGGAGGCGGAGGTTGCAGTGAGCCGAGATCACACCACTACTCTCCAGCCTGGGTGACAGAGTAAGACTCCATCTCAAAAAAAAAAAGAGTAAACTTTGACATTCAAAAGACATACATACCCAGTTCTTCATAAATCCTCATACTCCATTTCTCCCATGAAACTTCGACCTCCTGGCTAAGAACAAGACTCATCAATCTCCTCACTGCACTGGTATCACTAGTGGTTGCATTTTTTTCTAGGGCCTTTTTTTTTTAACTTTTCTTTTTAAATTAATTAATAGACTTTATCTTTTTGTTATTTTTAAATACTGACGCGATAATTGTACATATTTATGGAGTACAATGTGATATTAACATGATAATCATACATATTTGTAGAGTACAATGTGATATTTCAAAAAATGTATACAATGGGTAATGATTGGATGACAGTAATTAGTATATCCATCACCTCAAAGATTTATTATCTCTTTGTGTTGGGAACATTAAAAAATCTGCTCTTCATAGTGGCTCATGCCTGTAATTCCAGCATTTTGGAAGGCCAAGGCAGGTGGTTCACCTGAGGTCAGGAGTTCAAGAACAGCCTGGCCAATGTGGTGAAACCCCGTCTCTATTAAAAATACAAAAATTAGTTGGGCATGGTGGTAGGCCCCTATAATCTCAGCTACTTGGGAGGCTGAGGCAGGAGAATCACTTGAACCCGGGAGATGGAGGTTGCAGTGAGCTGAGATCACCCCATCGCACTCCAGCCTGGGTGACAAGAGCGAAACTCCATCTCAAAAAAAAAAAAAATTAAAATTAAAATTTTTTAAGAGTTTTTTTTTAAGTATTTGAAAATATAAAATAAATTATTGCTAATTATAGTCACTCTACAGTGCTATAGAACACTAGAACTTATTTTTCCCGTCCAGCTTTAATTTTATTTCCATTAACCAATCTCTGACTGCTCTCTCTTTCCCCTTACCCTTCCCCACCTCTAGTAACTTTTATTCTACTCTATTTCCATGTGATCAACTTTTTTAACTCCTACATATGAGTGAGAACATACGGTCTTTATCTTTCTGTGCCTGGTTTATTTCACTTAACATAATGTCCTCCAAGCTCATTCATGTTGCCATGAATGACAGAACTTTCTTCTTTTTGCAGCTAAGTAGTATTCCATTGTATATTATAGCACATATTCTTTATCCATTCATCTGGTGGACACTTAGGTTGATTCCATATCTTGGCTATTGACAATAGTGCAGCAATAAACATAGGAATGCAGATGACTCTCTGACACACTGATTTCCTTTCCTTTGGATGTACCCCCAGGAGTGTAATTGCTGGTTATATGGTAGTTCTGTTTTGGAATTTTTGAGGAATCTCCATATTGTTTTCAATAATGGCTTTACTAACTTGCATTCCCACTAGTAGTGGTAACAAAGAGTTCCTTTTTCTATGCGTCCTTGCCAGCACTTTTTTTTTTTTTTTTTTTTGATGGAGTCTCACTCTGTCACTAAGCTGGAGTGTGGTGGCTCACCACAACCTCTGCCTCCCGGGTTCAAGCAATTCTCCTGCCTCAGCCTCCCAAGTAGCTGGGACTTCAGGCACATGCCACCACACCCAGCTAATTTTTGTATTTTTAGTAGAGACGGGCTTTCACCATCTTGGCCAGGATGGTCTCAATCTCTTGACCTCATGATCCACCTGTGTCGGCCTCCCAAACAGCTGGGATTACATGGCCATTCTAACGGCAATTAGATGATATCTCGTTATGGTTTTGATTTGCATTTCTCTAACGATAAGTAATGTTGAGCATTTTTTCGTATACCTGTTGGCTGTTTGCATGTCTTCTTTTGAGAGATGTCTATTCAGTTCATTTGCCCATTTTTTTAAATCAGATGGCTTTTTTGTTGAGTTGAGTTCTTTGTATAAACTGGCTATTAATCCCTTGTCAGATGAATACTTTGCAAATATTTTCTCCCATTCTACAGATTGTTTCTTCACTCTGTTGATTGTTTCCATTGCTGTACACAAGCTTTTCATTTGATATAATCCATTTGTCTATTTTTGCTTTTGTTATTTGTGCCTTTTTTTTCCCCTTTGTTTTGTTCTCTTTTGGTTTTTAGCTTCAAGAATTCACCTGGATTGCTGTCTGTGCTTTGGAAGTCTTCTTTGCCCAGACCAATGTCCTAAAACATTTCACCTATGTTTTCTTCTACTAATTTCACAGATCATATATCTAATTTCATTGGACTTTATCTTTTAGGACAGTTTTATTTATTTAAAAAATTGAGAGCACAGTAAGGACAATTTCATGTATCCCCCACGCTCACCACACACTCAGTTTCCCCTACTAGTAACATCTGGCATTAGTATGGTTTCATTACAACTAATGGGCCAATACTGATACATTATTATTAACTAAAGTCCATACTTTATTTAGATTTCCTTAGTTTTTACCAAATGTCCTTCATGTCCTTTTTCTATTCCAGAATCCCACCTAAGAAATCATGTTTTACAAACACACACACACACACACACACACACACATTTGAGGCAAGGAGGGAGTTAGGGTCTCAGTCTGTTACCCAGGCTGGAGTGCATTAGTGCAATCACAGCTCACTGCAGCCTCAACCTCCCAGGCTCAAGCAATCCTCCCACCTCAGTCTCCTGAGTAGTCGGGACCACAGGCACATGCCACCACACCCGGCTCATTTCTGCATATTTAGTAGAGACAGGGTTTTGCCATGTTGCCCAGGCTGGTCTCAAACTGCTGGACACCAGCAATCTTCCTGCTTCAGCCTCCCAGCATGCTGGGATTACAGGGGTGAACTACCATGCCTAGCAACCACATTACATTTAAATGCTGTATCTCCTTGGGCTCTTCTTGGCTGTGAAAATATATCAGATCTTCCTTGTTTCTGATGACATTGGCATTTTTGTAGAATACTGGTCAGGTATTACGTAAGATGTGGCCCTACAGGAATTTTCTCTTTTTCTCATAATTAGACTAGGGTTATAAGTTTGAGGGAGGAAGATCCCAGAGGTAAAGTGCCATTTTAATCATATTATAAGGACACAAACAATCAGCCTGATATCTCACTGCTGATGCTGATTCTGATCACCTAGCTAAAGTTACACTTGACAGATTTTTCCAAAGTTAGTCTTTTTCTGCCTTTCTGTAACTGTCCTCTTTGGAAAGAAGTTGCTGTGAGCTGGTCACACTTAAGGAGTGGGGAATTAAGCTCCCCCTCATTGAGGGCAGGGTACGTATATAAATTATTTGGACTTTTACTGCACAGGAGATTTGGCCCTTCTTCTCCATTTATTAATTGACTTAGTCATTCACTTATGTCCACACAGACTCATGGATATTTACTTTAGACGTTGGATTGTGATTCAATATTGCTTTATTTATTTTGCATGTCAAATTTTTCAGCTTTTATCACCGGAAGCTCTTTCAGTTGGCCCCTGTGTTCCTTTGACATACCCCCAATATCGTGGGGACCCAGAGAGTTTTTGGTTTTGGGGTTTTTGTTCTGTTTTGTTGAACACTGCCTTACTTGCAGGCAATACAATATGTTCCATCTCATCTTGTATATTTCCTGCCCCGGCCATAGAATCAGTCATTTCTACAAGGAGCTCCAGGGCCATTTTTCGCAAAGAATTTGAGTTTCCATCACAAAACAAAAGAGTTACAGTGCAGGCAAGGCCAGTAGAGAATAAAGCAGAATTGAGAGGCTGATGAAAGCTGGGCAATCCATCTGCTGGGCACTCTCATTAGGGTGACTTTTTGCTCCCACATCCCACCCTTATCCTGGTGGCAAGTATGATTCAAGTTCATGCCTCAATTTTTATCTTGGAATATTGTATCGTTTTTCTGATTCATGCATTTGTGCAGAATTATTTTTAAAATGTATGCCTCAGTAAAATAACATGTTCTATGTCACTGTCTTTCTAGAATTTTGGGGAAATAACTAAAACCACAAATGTTAAATTCAGAGATACAAAAGAGACTCAACCTCTGAGCCATGCCAGCTTACTGCACTCACTCAGCCAAAGTCCTTGGTCTTGAGAGCAGCACCATGTCTCTCTGATAAGCAATTATACAAGCCCCATCAGATATTTACCGTCTCTCATTTATGCCATCTCCAAGTTCAAAGCTACTTTCCAGATTGATGAGTTTTAAAACTTTTTAGCAGCAGAGATCTTTTTGAAATCATCATTTAGAGAATTTTATCACATGAAAGTGATAAAGGTGATATTTATTTTATTTATTTTGTTTCTTTTTTGAGACAGAGTTTCACTCTTGTTGCCCAGGCTGGAGTGCAGTGGCCCCATCTCGGCTCACTGCAACCTCCACCTCCTGGGTTCAAGCGATTTTCCTGTCTCAGCCATCTGAGTAGCTGGGACTATAGGTGCATGCTACCACACCTGGCTAATTTTTGTATTTTTAGTACAGATGGGGTTTCACCATATTGGCCAGGCTGGTCTTGAACTCCTGGCCTTGTGATCCACCCATCTCAGCATCCCAAAGTGCTGAGATTACAGGGGTGAGCCACTGCCTCCGGTCAAAAGTGATATTTAATTAATAGAAACCTGTTTAAGAAACATAATGTTACTTAATATAAAGTCAATAAGAACAATGGTGTGTTTTAGTGAAAATAAAATGTTTCAACCGAGAGTTATGGAAGACAGTAGCAGTCTTCTAGCAACCTTATTATCCAATTTATTTCTGTATGTTGTTTTAGTTATACAACCTCCAGAAATTTTGGATTAACAAAGATTGGAAACATCATTTGCAACTGCTTCCCAGGTCACCTTACAATCTCAAGATAATTATTCTTCTATTAAACAGAGGATACAGAAGAAGCTGTATTATAAGGCCTGCATAAAAATGTATTAATCAATAGCAAATAATAACATATTGGTAATTTTCAATGTTTTTAATATTTGTAATTGTGTATATATCATTTTTCAGCACACTTTTTCTGTTATTATTTTTAAATGAAACATTATAAAACACTTGTGGAAGTGCCTTCCCCAGAATATAAGATTTACAAAACATTGCTAGGGTCTGGGCATAAGTACCCCGTTCCAGATAAGTGGCATATTTAGCTGTACTAATTATTTTTTTTTTTTTTTTTGAGATGGAGTTTCACTCTTGTTGCCCAGGCTGGAGTGCAATGGTGCGATCTCAGCTCACTGCAACCTCCACCTCCTGGGTTCAAGCAACTCTCTTGCCTCAGCCTCCTGAGTAGCTGGGATTACAGGCATGTACCACTGTGCCCAGCTAATTTTGTATTTTTAGTAGAGATGGAGTTTCTCCATGTTGGTCAGACTGGTCTCAAACTCCCAACCTCAGGTGATCCACCCGCCTCAGCCTCCCAAAATGCTGGGATTACAGGCGTGAGCCACTACACCTGGCCATATTCATTATATAGTCCATTTCCTCTGGACTCTATTAGGAGCAACTGAATTCTTGCTAAAGAATTATCGACCGATATCGTAGAGCTGGCTTCCTAATTACATATGTATTTTAATAAAGATCTATGAATTTTTAAAGATGCCCTAAAAGGAGAATTTCAGACAGTAAGGCAGTATAGTAGGAGACATTTTTGAGGAGACAGACTTTTTCCTATTGTGACAGTAAAATACAATTATTTCAGCAACAATTATTGTAATAATATAAACAATTAAGAAATATAAGGCCGGGTACAGTGGCTCACACCTGTAATCCCAGGACTTGAGGAGGCTGAGTGGGTGGATTGCTGGAGTTTGCGAGTTCAAAATCAGTCTGGGCAACATGGCAAAACTCTGTCTCTACAGGAACGTGTCACCAACAAAATGAGTGGCACTTGCCTGTAGTCTCAGGTATTGGGGAGGCTGATGTGGGAGGATCACCCAAGGCAAGGAGTCTGAGGCTACAGTGAGCTATGATTCTGCCACTGCACTCCAGTCTGAGCAATAGAGTAACACCCTGTCTCAAAAAAGAAAAGAAAAGAAATATAATACTATGAACCAGTTTCTATTGCAAATTGTTAGCGCCTCACATATACTAACTCAGTTAATTTAATCATAACAAGCCTATAACGTAGGTACTATTATCAGCCACATTTCATAGAAATGAAGGCTGAGGTTCAAAGAGGTTAAAAACCTTTTCCAGGTTGCACAGCTTGTAACTGGCAAAGCTAGGCTCTAAATGTAGCCATTCTGGCTCCAAAGTCCATGCTGTTACATAATATACTGCCTCTGGATACCATAGTCAGTAGACCTGGAGCATATTTATTATTAATTTCTACATATTCTTATGAAGTGTCTGTTCTTGGCCAGGTTCTATCTCAAACAGATGGTAGAGGAGTGCACTACTGCACTGTTGCATGCACATTCAAAGGCTCACACTCAAAGCCCTGTACATTGTCTTCCTTTTTCAGCCTCAGATATCTCATCTCCAACCCACGCGGGTCAGCCACAGGGGCTTTGGCCATTCCTCATCCAACCTTTGTGCTCTCCTGCCTCTAAGGGTTTGTTCAAGCTGCTATTAATAGGTCCCTCCTTGTTCTACTACTCTGGTGAAATTCTTTATAAGGCCCACCTCTAGTTCTACCTTCATAGAGTTTTCTGAGCCCTGGCCAGGCGCGGTGGCTCACGCCTGTAATCCCAGCACTTTGGGAGGCTGAGGCAGGTAAATCAACTGAGGTCAGGAGTTCAAGACCAACCTGACCAATACGGTGAAACCCCATCTTGGCCACACTTGGTGGCTCACGCTTGTAATCCCAGCACCCAGCACCTTGGGAGGCTGAGGTTGGGGGTGCACCTGAGGTCAGGAGTTCGAGACCAGACTGACCAACATAGAGAAACCCTGTCTCTACTAAAAATACAAAATCAGCCAGGCATGGTGGCACATGCCTGTAATCCCAGCTACTTGGGAGGCTGAGGCAGGAGAATCACTTGAACCCGGGAACCGGAGGTTGCAGTGAGCTGAGATCATGCCACTGCATTCCAGCCTGGGCGACAGAGCAAGACTCCATCTCCAAAAAAAAGTTTCCTGAACCCCTTGATGAACTTTTTCTCTCCTTCCTTTGTACTTATATGTATTGTCTCTGTACATCTATTGTAGCTGCCCTCATGGACGATGAGCTTCTTAAAAGAAAATAGTATGTCTTTTTCATCTTCTATATCTTCAGCACTAGTACATATTATACAGAACATACTCTAATATAGTAGGCTCTAACATTGTCTGTGAAAATGGATAAACAACATACATTGGGTGCCCACTGGGAACCTAACCTTATCTTAGAGAAGATACAGTTCTACTTTTCAAGGAGCTGATGGCCTAATTGAAGAGCCACAGAGAAAAGAACAACCACAAACTACGCTGATAGGCAGTGAGATAAGGCCATTGAGTTGCTGAAACACAACAGACTAGAAGAGTTGGATTCTCCTGAGCCTCAGTAAAAGGAGGACTGATGGTGTGAAGGTTTCTCACAGTTCTAACAGCTATTATGAGTCTAGGAGCAGACTGGCAATTGCCAAGAATGCTTTCTGAAGAGTGTGGTGGGGTTCAGGACAGGCTACCCCAAAATATGGCACCTTGACATTTGAGAAAATCGCAGAAGGAGGAAGGTCACTCTCACCTTATCCCTACTGCCCTTCTCCCCTGAGGCAGGTCATAAGCCCCTCATTCAAGAGGTGCCCTTGCTGTCTCCTGAGGACAGGAACATCCTTATCTCTGAAAACACAAAGACATAGAGAAGAATCTAACTAACAGGACTGGCCAAGTTTCCCCCTATTTATCACCCCTCTGTCCAATCATATTTCTCCAAGAGCATCTACTTCATCAAATCTAAGCATAAAAATATACAAGATTACCTGTTTGGGTCTTCATTTCTTAGGTACCTGTGTCACGTAAATTTTTTTTTTTTTTTTTGAGAAGGGAGAAGGAGTCTCGCTCTGTCACCCAGGATGGGGAGAAGATGAGGTTAGTTGTTCAAGGCCACCTTCACTACCCAGGTTCAAGTGATTCTTCTGCCTCAGCCTCCCAAGTAGCTGGGACTACAGGTACAAACCACCATGCCCAGCTCATTTTTGTATTTTTAGTAGAGACAGGGTTTCACCACATTAACCAAGCTGGTCTTGAACACCTAACCTCATGATCTGCCCACCTCAGCCTCCCAAAGTGCTGGGATTGACAGGCATGAGCCACTGCGCCTGGCCTTATTTTTTTTAAATAGAGACGGGGTCTCACTATGTTGCCCAGGATGAAATTAAGCTCCTGGGCTCAAGTGGTCCTTCCACTTCAGCCTCCCAAAATGCTGGGATTTCAGGCATGAGCCACGTCACCCAGGCATGTAATATTTACATTAAATAAATTTCTTTGCTTTTCTCCTATGAATCTGACTTTTATATTATAAGGGCCTCAGTCATGAACCTAGTAATGGGTGAGAAAAAGAAATCTTTCCTCCCCTACAAGTGCACCCTACAAGAGAGACGTGGCAAGCTCTAACTCCTGAGATGAAGGTGCCTTTGGAAGCAAATAATTATCATACAAAATGAAATCAATAAATACGTACACACACTCTACTGGGAAGGCGTTGAAGTCACAAAATGTTATAATGACAGATCAAGTGGAGAGAGGAAAGTCTAGATGGAGCCCAGAAGGCAAGCTGGGAAGGAAGCAATGATTAGGGTTTACCCATCCATGAACCTGGCCACAGTCACACCATCATTAGAATGATACACCCAAGCCCAGGGTGCAAGTGCCAAGCTTGCCCTTCGCTTAGCCTGGAGTCTCCCTGAGAGCCTCCAGCTCCTTTCACTGATTCCCTGAAAACTGAACAACATTCTAATGACTAGTTTTGCTTTCCAGTTTCTGGTGTAATGAGACATAGGAAATTTTTCTTCCTTAGCAGCTGGAATAAGACTTCCTCTTAGGGACAGTCCTGTATTTACCAGGAAGAAACCCACTGATTAGCCAGACGGGTTGAGGAATGAGATTCCAAGCAATAAATTAAAATGCTGATCTGCTTTCTCGGGAAGTCCCAAGACCTTAGGGTCTTTTACTTTGTGAGCATTTCAGTGGGTTTGAGTATGTAAACTTGACTATGAATACAGTCACAATTAAATTGCTCTGCAAAATGAAAATGTAAAGAATTTTTAAATTACAGGAAAGGGTTGGGTGTGGGGGTGGCTCACACCTGTAATCCCAGCACTTTGGTAGGCCAAGGCAGGTGTATCACCTGAGGTCAGGAGTTCAAGATCAGCCTGGCCAACATGATGAAACTCCATCTCTACTGAAAATACAAAAATTAGCTGAGCATGGTGGCACGCACCTCTACTCCCAGTTACATAGGAGGCTGAGTCAGGAGAATTACTTGAACCCAGGAGGAGGAGGTTCCAGTGAGCCGAGATTGTGCCATTGCACTCCAGCCTGGGTGACACGAGCAAAACTCCATCTAAAAAAAAAAAAAAAAAAAACTTACAGGAAAGTTAGGAAGGGGCTGCAGGGCAGAGAGAAGGAAAAGAACAGGCAAAGAGATGAGCCATTGGGTGAAATGGAAGGGGCTTTGAAGAGAACAGAAATATCAAATGCGTTTTCAGTTGTTTGCTGTTCAGATTTGCTTTAAGTCCCTTCCCTATCTCCCCCACACAGCACACTCACTAAAGCATCTGCTGCTCTTTAAAAGAACCTGAGGAAGTTCTACATTCAGGTATGGAGCCATAGAATCGGAGCAGAGAGGGACAGTTGACATCTAGGTTTCATCAGGAGGCGAGATGCCAAGGCAAAGATCTCCTGGGCAGTCATCATAAATATAGACCCATGATAAAGTAAGACCTCAGCTTTCTGGGACACCAGTCACCTGTTGGGAGTTAGGCAAGATTACATCAGCCCTCAGAGGATGATCACCCCTGGGAAAGTCATAAAACAGACTGAACTCACCCGGCTGGGGAGCAGGCAGAGAAACTCAGAGGCTTTCCCATCAGCAGTACGGTGTCATTCTTCATCAACCAGAGGACTTCAGCCATCTGCAAGCTCATTAACGGACGCACACCCCAGACCTCCTCAGTCACGACTTTGGGAAACTAGCTTAAAAGGCTGACAGGCGATCACAGATGTTCAAAACTCTTATGTTCACCCAGCACTATTGTTCTCATAAAACTTCTCCATCTTATTCAGAACAAGACACCCCCTGCAGCTTTCCAACTGGTATTAAATTGTCTGAACACTCCCCCACTGTCAAAAATAATACAAATGGAGGGTGATCAGACAAGAAAAATAGGCAATTGGGCCCCAGAAGTGACCTGGGAATCTGAGAACCTGTGCTCTTGTTTTGCAGGTACACAAGAACAGGAGGCCAGGTGCGGTGGCTTGCACCTGCAATCCCCACACTTTGGGAGGCCAAGGCAGGTGGATCACTTGAGGTCAGGAGTTCGAGACCAGACTGGCCAACATGGCAAAATCCCATCTCTACTAAAAATACAAAAATGAGCCAGGTGTGGTGGCAGGTGCCTGTAATCCCAGCTACTCAGAGAGTGAGGCCTGAGAATCACTTGAACCCAGGAGGCGGAGGTTGCAGTGAGTCCAGATTGTACCACTGCACTTTTAGCCTGGGTGACAGAGTGAGACTCCATTGCAAAAAAAAAAAAAGGAAAGAAAAAAAGAAACGTAGAGAAAGAGATTAGAGATGGAAGCTCCCACCTGTGCTCACATCCTGTCCCATCTAAATTACTAACTACTTTAAGGGATTAAGTAAAATGGCACATAGGAGGGAGGAACAGCTAAGAGAAGGCTAGACATCTGGCTTTTTGTGTCTCTTTGGTAAGGGAAGACCACACCAACAGCAGCCAGCAGCAATAGCAGCTGTGAAGAGAGAAACCACCTTCAAGGAAATGCAACAGGAGAGAGAGAAGGGAAACAAATCAAAAAAATCCCCAGTAAGGATTAGATACCACTTTCCTGAGCATGCATGCATCCTCTGCCCAAATGCCTGTGAACTAGTCTGAAATACAAGTCATAATAATGTAAACCAGGTGTTCTAACTTCCGACCATAATGGCTGGCAAGACCGTCAATGTAGAATAATAACAACAACAACATCTGAAGTGCATCTGTGTTTAAACACACAACAAGCATATTTTTCTTTCTTCTCCAAGTAGGTATCTGTTCTGCATTTATATTGGGATAGCGTCAAGGAGACTAGGGACCAAGATCCTTTCTAGAAACAGCTCTTCTAGCTTTAAGAGTAACACTGGTGTTTGGTTTTTTGTTTTAAAGAAAACACTGACGACGGGAGACGCTGCTTCAGGGAGGGAACTAGAAGTCTTCAGTGGTAGGAGATACGGACACTCAGAGGTCGCCCCAGCAAACACAAAAACTAGAAACTTGAGGCTGGGCACGGTGGGTCACACCCATAATCCCAGAACTTTGGGAGGCCAAGGCAGGTGGATCACCTGAGGTCAGAGGTTCGAGGCCAGCCTGGCCAATATGGTGAAACCCTGTCTTTACTAAAATACAAAAATTAGCCTGGCATGATGGCAGTGCCTGTAATCCCAGCTACTCAGGAGGGTGAGGCAGGAGAATCAGTTGAACCTGGGAGGCAGAGGTTGCAGTGAGCCTAGATCACACCATTGCACTCCAACCTGGGTGATTGAGCAAGACGCTGTCTCAAAAAAAAAAAAAAAAAATTGAACACGAATGCATAGACAATACGTCATTACAGCATGCAAATGGACTACAGTCCTGCAAACAGACATACAGCAATACCGGACCTGCCTCCAGGAAATCTAGCGTGCAGTCTGCTGCCTTGCCCACAACAACCCTCACCTCCTATTGATTTCCTTCCACATAGGCCAAGCCACAGTTCCCTCTGATAAGAATAACTAACAGCCTTCTAAATTTCCCCAGAAACACGTCGGTTGAATTTTCGGTTGGATTTTCCACAGCTATAAGGAGAAAATTGATGTAGGAACCAAACCGGTCTTATTCTGCCTACCCACCCACTCCATCCCGACCTGACACTTTAATCAACTCGGCGTGTTTAAAAATAAATTTGATTGTATCAGGGAAGAAAAGTTGCTCAGAGCTCTGTGGCCACCCACAGCAGAATCTTCAAGGCATGCCTCATTTTTCAGGAGTGTTGTTGTTTTGTGTTTTTTTCTCCATTTTATTCCGGTCCCCGAAACAAAGATTTGGAGGTGGGGAAGTACCTTGGCAATGGCCAAGGGGATTTTCTTCCTAGCTCCCTCACCTGTCAGTTGGTACCTCTGAATCAGTGTTTAACTTTCTCGAGGTTTCTATAATGCAGTAAAATAGACACAATAAAACCTTGCTTGCTTGCTTTGTGAAGCTGTGATAAAGAGATTGAAAGAGCCTGTGTAAGAATTGGGCACGCTGGCTCATGCCTGTAATCCCAGCACTTAGGAAGGCAGAGGTGAGAGGATCACTTGAGCCTAGGAGTTCAAGACCAGCCTCAGCAACACAGTGAGACCCTGTCTTTATAAAAACTTAAAAAATTAGGTGGGCGTGGTGGCACACACCTGTAGTTCCACCTACTTGGGAGGCTGAGGTGGGAGGATTGCTTGAGTCCAGGAGGTCAAGGCTGTAGTGAGCCATGATGCTGCCACTGCATTCCAGCCTGGGCAACAGATGAGACCCTATCTCAAAAAAGAAACTTTTTTGAGATGGAGTCTTGCTCTGTCACCAGGCTGGAATGCAGTGGTACTATCTCAGCTCATTGCAACCTCTGACTCCCGGGTTCAATTAATTCTCCTGTCTCAGCCTCCTGAGTAGCTAGGACTATAGGCATACGCCTCCACATCCAGCTAATTTTTATATTTTTAGTAGAGACAAGGTTTCACCATGTTGGCCAGGATGGTCTCGATCTCTTGACCTCATGATCCACCCACCTCGGCCTCCCAGAGTATTGGGATTGAAGGCATGAGCCATCACATCCAGCCTCAAAAAAGAAATTTTAAGAAGAGCTCATGTAGAAGAAGAAGGATGGAGATGGTGCTGCTCACTGTGAATCTGGAGCACAGCAATGAGGCAGTAGCAACACGGAGCCCACAATTCTGCCAGGGCCCTCACCAGTACACCAGGTACTGGGTCTGAGGGAGCTTGGGATCTTATGGGCAATATACAAATTCCGATCTCAACCCTCCTATGTTTATCAAGTATCCATTACATATATTCAGCCCAAGCCAGAGCAATAACTGGATGCAAACCTCATGCTCACCTCTAAAAATTTCCAATTTGAGGTAGTCTGCTTGGTGCAGTTTGGGTTGCTTAGTCTGACCATTCAGAAAACCCCAGAATATCACCTCACTGCTGCTTCTGGGATGCTAGTGGCTCTGAGTCATTTCCATGGATGCACAGACTGTCTGCACTGAAAAAGGAATGCAGATTTCTCATTTTCAAGATAATAAAACTGAGGCCCAGATTAGCAAAGCATCTCATTTCTCAAATAAGAAAGCTTCCTACTGAAAGTTGCCTCCTTTATAAATCCTCAAATGAGTAGGCGATATTTGAATGCCAAATGATACCAAAAGACAGATTAGCATTGATTTAAATGCTGCTATCTGACAGATCTGGCCATCAATCATAACCTGATGTCTCAGGAGAGTCATCCTTTAGAAAAGGGCTGGAGAACAGCATGACCAGAATTTACAGCTGAACTAACTCTGCCTCGTAGCTGTCCTTTGCACAGCTGCTCGGGCAGCATCAGAATCACCTGAAGGGTTTGCTGGGCCCGTTCCTGGAGGTCCTAACTGGGTAGGCCTAAGGTGGGGAGTGAGAGTTCGCATTTCTAACCAGTTTGTGCTGGTGCTAATGTTGGCGCTAAAGCTGCAGATTGTCGTGAAGCTAGTGCTGTATTTTGAGAACTCCATGCTAAAGCAAAGAGAGGGCCTACAGATTAATGTACGGACATTTTAAGAAAACTGATCATTACAGTCATAAGCCCCTTATGTGGTTCTAGGTTCTATGCTGACCTGTCTCTCCCCTACTCCCAAAATTCATATGTTGAAGCCCTAACTCCCAGTACCTCCAAATGTGGCTATATTTGGAGCTAGGGTCTTTAAGGAGATAATCAAGTTAAAATGAGGTCAGCAGGGACAGCCCTAATCCCATCTGACTGTGTCCTTATAAGAAGAGAGGATTAGCACTCAGACTAGCACACAGAGAAGACCCTGCGAGGGCATGGGTGAAGACAGCATCCACGAGCCAAGGAGAGAGGCTGCCAAAGAAACCTACCAGGCTGATGCTTTGATCTTGGACTTCTAGTCTTAAGAACTGTGAAGAAATAAACCTGTTCAAGGCACCAGTCTGTGGTTTTTTGTTTTGATAACCCTTGCAGATGAATACACATGGAGGGGCAAGATGGTGTGAAGGAAAATAGTATATATTATGCTAGGAACCAAGAGATGTGGGTTCTAGTCTCAGCCCTGCGGTGAGGCAGATGAGATATCTCCTCTCCATTTCTCAGACTTCCCACCCCCACCAGGCAACCATCTCTTCTGTCAAATGGGAGAAGTGACCCATGCCCTTTCTGCCACATGAGGTTTTTATGAAGCTCAAACATGAGAACTTATAAGAAAGTGGTCTTGGCCAGGCACAGTGGCTCACACCTGTAATCTCAGCATTTTGGGAGGCTGAGGTGGGCAGATCACCTGAGGTCAGGAGTTTGAGACCAGCCTGTCCAACATGGTGAAACCCAAACTCTACTAAAAATACAAAAATTAGCCAGGTGTGGTAGTGTGCACCTGTAATCTCAGCTACTAGGGAGGCTGAGGCAGGAGAATTGCTTGAATTCGGGAGGCGGAGGTTTCAGTGAGCTGAGATCATACCACTGTACTCCAGCCTGGGCAACAGAATGAGACTCCATCTAAAAAAAAAAAAAAAAAGAAAGAAAAAAAAAGAAAGTAGTTTTTAAATTGTGAATTTCTTTGCTTTTGGTTCTGAACAACTAGAAGATCTAGATAAAACACAAAAATAATCTGTTCAGTTGCACTGGAAAGTTATGGGGATTCTCCAGAAGCACCAGGATCCAGAAAGAATGGAAGCTCCTGGAAGGAACCAACACTTCATTTTCTGTTTTTTGGTTTTTTTTGAGAGAAAGTTTCATTCTTGCTGCCCAAACTGGAGTGTGATTGCATAATCTCGGCTCACTGCAACCTCTGCCTCCCAGGTTTGAGCAATTCTTCTGCTTCAGCCTCCCAAGTATCTGGGATTACAAGAGCTACAGACGCACACCACCACACCCAGTTAATTTTTTTGTATTTTAGTAGAAACGGGGTTTCACCATCTTGGCCAGGCTGGTCTTGGCCTCCCAAAATGCTGGGATTACAGGCATGAGCCACCACACCCGGCCATTTGCTGGTTTTTAAGCAGTTTTGAGCTAGAGGCTGAAAATCAATGCAGAGCTTTTGGCAATCCCTCAGATCTAGGAAAACAAAAACTGGGGCTGCCGCTGTCAGGGCAATTGAGAGTTGGGGCCAAAATGACGGACAGGAGAGAAATCCATTGGAGGAATCCTGAGGCTCCTCACTGCTTTCCCTTCCAGTCATTGGTTAATTCCTAAGCTTGTTTAGAGGTTTGGCAAGAAGCTAAGAGGATTTACCAAAAGCAGATGAAAAGCTGAGTGAAGCTTTGAAGTCTCAAGGTGATGGGGAGACAAAAATTGGAGTTTGGGACTGCTATGGTTTGAATATTTGTCCCTCAAAACTCATGTTGAAATTTAATACCCAGTGTGGCAGTATTGAGAGGTGAGGCGGGTGGGTCACCTGAGGTCTGGAGTTCAAGACCAGCCTGACCAATATGGTGAAACCTCGTCTCTACTAAAGAAAACTTAGCCAGGCTATGATGGTGCACACCTATAATCCCAGCCACTCATGAGGCTGAGGTGGGAGAACGGCTTGAACCTAGGAGATGGAGGTTGCAATGAGCCGAGATCGTGCCATTGCACTACAGCCTGGGCAATAGAGGAAGAACCTGTATTAAAAAAAAAAAAAAAAAAAAAAAAAAAACTTAACCTCTGAATTAAAGAAATTAAGTCAAAACTGAATTGGCCAATTCTCAAACTCAATGTTTTAAGGTAATTTTATCTTACTGAAATTGAATAAAGGGAGACTTTAAAACAGATGCCACACCAGGCGCAGTGGCTCATGCCTATAATTCCAGCACTTTGGGGGGCAAAGGCAGGTGGATCACCTGAAATCAGGAGTAGACCAGCCTGGCCAACATGGTGAAACCCCATCTCTACTAAAAATAAAAAATTAGCCAGGTATGGTGCCGGGCGCCTGTAGTCCCAGCTACTCTGGAGGCTGAGGCAAGAGAATCACTTGAACCCTGGAGGCAGAGATTGCAGTGAGCCAACATCATACCACGGCACTCCAGCCTGGACGACAGCATGAGACTCCGTCTCAAAAAAAAAGGAGACTTAAAAGCCCCAAAATAAGCAGGAATGATTGTATTCACTAGTTACCTTAAAGAATCAAGAGAAGATAGTTGTAAAATCAGGTTTTTGTTTTAGGCTACTAATTTAGGAATAATTGGTTAAGCCGCTGCCTTGGTTTAGACTTGTAAAGCTATTTCCCTCTCTCATTTCCCCTTTCCTCCTCCTTGGTATACCTTTTGTGGAAAGTACCTTCTCTAAATAGACACCAGGACAAGCGTCAGCTATCAAAAGCAGACATTTCCAATTTTCAACCTACCTTGTTTGGGAAACCTCGTGTTGAAGAATGTTACCTTTTATTTTTTTTAATTTCTGGGTTTTTTTTTTTTTAATAGAGACCAGATCTCACTATGTTGCAAAGGCTGGTCTCAAACTCCTGGGCTCAAGTAATCCTCCCGTCTACGGCCTCCTCCGAAAGTGCTGGGATTACAGGTGTGAGCTACCACATCTGGCCTGAATGTCATCTAACCAGTATCTCACTGATGGGCATACACTGGGCTGTCCCCTCCAACCAGATCTAATTCAAACATCAGGATAATTCATCAATCAACTCAAAGCAAACACTTATCCCCTCTAAAATTGCAGTTTCTCTGCTGTACCTTGAGTTGGCTTCAGTTTGAGTGCTAAAATATACGTATATGTGTAATTTATATCAGAAAAAAAAAATCGACTGATCCAAAAAGATCTCAATACAAGGTATTAAAAACAGAAAGAAACCAATACCTTTTTACTACTGTCTCTTTATGTCAGTTTCTGGATATAAAAGTTGTATTAAGACTAAATTTTTGGTCAGGCACAGTGGCTCACACCTGTAATCTCAGGCAGATCGCCTGAGGTTGTGAGTTCAAGACCAGCCTGACCAACACAGAGAAACCCCGTCTCTACTAAAAATACAAAAAATTAGCTGGGCGTGGTGGTGCGTGCATGTAATCCCAGCTACTCAGGAGGCTGAGGCAGGAGAATTGCTTGAACCCAGGAGGTGGAGGTTAGGGTGAGCCAAGATGTCATCACTGCACTCCAGCCTAGGCAACAAGAGCGAGACTCCATCTCAAAAAAAAAACAGTTTAAATTTTTCCTCATAAATGAAGATAAGTTCCTCTACATTCAATAAGACATTAATTCCTAATTTCCAAATACACAGAAATTGATAGCAATGTTTACAAGTATTACATGGGTAAATTAAACCAAACATAGTACAAAATAATGTAAAAGTCATCTCTATTTGGCTTATGGATCCATGTGTTATTTGGGGATGGGAGAAGACCTGACCTTTTATGAACACACTCAACCTAAGCTCACAAGCATGCTGGATGAGGAAAGCCAGCCAAAATGCATCCTCGAAGACCTACAACCCGTCTGGCTTTGGGGTGGCTCTCAGAACTGCCCCCTCTTCATGCCCTCAGTATCCTCATGGTCCATTCCCATCACCTCACACCTGAACCCCAGCATCAGACTCATAACTGGTCTCACCACTACATCCCTCCTCACAGCCATCCTTCCCCAGAGGGAGTAACGTTGTACACATCCAGGATGACAGGGCCTTGCAAAGGTGGAGGGAAGCCCAGCCACTTACATTTTTTGAGTGTAAAAACAATATGTTATCAAAGAAGAAGGAGGAGGAGGAGGAGGAGGAAGAGGAAGAAGAGGGAGAAAGAAAAGAAGAGTATGCAGAAAGCGTTAAAGCAAACTTTGGGCATGCATGGTGGCTCACACCTGAAACCCCAGCACCAGTTTGGGAGGCTGAGTCAGGAGGATTGCTTGAGCCCAGGAGTTCAACACCAGCCTGGGCAACATATCAAGAGCTGGTCTATAAAAAAAATCAAAAAATTAGCTGGGTGCGGTGGTGCACACCTGTAGTCCCAGCTACTCAGGAGGCTGAGGCGATAGGATCACTTGAGCAAGGGAGTTGAAGGCTTCAGTAAGCTGTACTCACACCACTGCACTCCAGACTAGGCAACAGAGTGAGTGGCTGGGATTATAGGCGTGGGCCACCACACCTGGCTAATTTTTGTATTTTTAGTAGAGACAGGGTTTCACCATGTTGGCCAGACTGGTCTGAAACTCCTGACCTCAAGTGATCCGCCCACCTCGGCCTCTCAAAGTGCTGGGATTATAGGCATGAGCCACTGTGCCCATCCTGTTTACATGTTTGGACCGTTCTATTAGAAAGGTTTTTCTAATGAATGGCTCAAACCTTTCAAAAAGGGAGTGTTTGGATAAATGCCTAATGACAAAAAAAAAAAAAAAAAAAAAACTGAAGCAAAGTGTTCCATTCCTCTCTGCACCTAGAGGTTAGGTTATCTAGCTTGCAGATTTATTTGGGGTTGACTTGCACAGTTCCAACATTGGGAAAAAAAAAAAAGTATATTTTACATAAAAATCCAGATCCCTTTGAGAAATGGGAAAATCTGGCAATGTTGGCACTACACTTCCACCTGGTAATAGCTGAAGCTGAGATGCTGTCTGCCCTTAAGATGGGGCATGTGACCTCCAAGTGCCAAGGCCCCCAAAGGCCTGCTTTTCTCATTCACAAAGTGCATCTGTCCCCTACCCATATAAACATTTGCGTTTGCAAGCTCTGTTGAAGAGGAAGAATTGTATTGAAAAGATGTCTTATGTTTCTCTCCCACAGCCCCAGCCCCACAGAGGGCAGAGAAGGTCTTATTTCTCTTTCTATTCCTAACATCCAGTGTGAACCCTTGAACATACTAGGTGCTCATATATATTTATTAAGCTAAAAACAGAATTCTGAATCACGCAATGTTTCTAATTGGTTATCTAACCCAGAAATGATAAATGATTTGCCAAATGTCATGGTTGGAACAAGAACTATGTCCCTGAAAATTGTTTTCCTCTAAACTCTAGCTTACCTGTGGACTCAAAGGATGTTACTGCAGGGTCATTCCTCCAGGGTGGTCCCGTAGTCTGGACCCCCTAAGGTCAACATGATAGCAAGGTTCCATCACAGCAGCCTCCACACCAGGTGCCTAGCATTCTCCAGGGCACACAGCCATAGCCCATGCAAGAGAAGCCATGAAAGGTTGTGAAAGCTATTTTTTTTTTTTTTTTTTTTTAGACAGTCTCACTCTGTTGCCCAGGCTAGAGTGCAATAGCATGATCTTGGCTCACTGCAGCCTCCATCTTTCAGGTGAAAGCAGTTTTCCTGCCTCAGCCTCCCGAGGAGCAGAGACTACAGGCACGCACCACCCCATCCGGCTAATTTTTTTATCTTTAGTAGAGACAGGATTTCACCCATACTGGCCAGGCTGAGGGTCTCAGACTCCTGACCTCAGGTGATCCGCCTGCTTCGGCCTCCCAAAGTGCTGGGGTTACAGGCGTAAGCCACTGCGCCCGGCCACGAAAGCTATTTTTAAACTTCCAAAGATTATGCTGTCCATTGATAATGGGCGCGCCTAAGTGCCCTGGTGTTACAGCCCCAGTCAGCATGCCATCTAAATGCTGAAGATAATAATCTTGCTTCTAATAGGAACCCCTTGAAAAGGAGCCCTGTTCAATGTAGTGTTGTATTGAAAGGAACTGCTTTTGAATAGGCGAGGCTCTATTTCTTTATGAAGAAAATCTCTCTGTGAATCGCCGTCTCCCTGCAGTGACATATTCGAGTATTCAACCGGATGCTTCACCAGTTTTTTGTGTGTGTAAGCTGAAGCTGAAAATATTTTACTAAATATAAATATCTCTATATGGTTATAGGTGATTTTCTGCCTCTTTTCTCCCTTTTATCCATTCTCTCTTTCATGTCGAGTTCTCACACCTACCATTCGGGAGATAGCTCTTCTTTTTTTATACCCTGTCTAGTTTTCAGTGTTTGTCGAAGACCTAGTGTAACCCCCTGGACCTTTTTTTGTTTTGTTTTGTTTTCTGTTTTTTTGAGACAGAGTCTTGCTGTGTCTTCCAGGCTGGAGTGCAGTGGCATGATCTCAGCTCACTGCAACCTTTGCCTCCTGGATTCAAGTGATTCGTCTGCCTCAACCTCCCAAGTATCTGGGGCTACAGACACCACCCAGCTAATTTTTTTGTATTTTTAGTAGAAATGGGGTTTTTCCATGTTGGCCAGGCTGGTCTTGAACTCCTGATCTCAAGCGATCCGCTCGCCTCAGTCCCCCACCACTACATCTTCTTAATGGTCTGGGGACCCCCTTCAAAAATCTCCAATAATAATAAGCATCATTGCCTGGGCATCGTGGGCGCCAGGCAGTAGGTTAAAGATGTGCATTTATATGCCTGGTATTATTCCATTTGTAATTGAGATACATTTGTAGATGAGAAGTTGTGACCAAATCATCCGTTATCACCTCAGTCAAATATATTGGAGCTCACAAAACAATACCCCAAAATATGGTGCTTTGACCTGCAGAACTAAACAAACAGCCTCAAGATCTCTCTGACTTCCTTCAGCCCTGTTCCTCAATCCTCTGCCTCTCTCAAAATACAGAAGAAAGCTGTTCTCTGAAGTTCCCTTATCTATCTAGAAACTAGACCCCCAAAAGAGAAACACAATTGCTTTCAATCCCTTCTCTGAAATTTCATCATCCAGAGAAAATTAAGACTCATATCACAGAGGAGATTGAACATTACATACCACACCTGGAATCCACGCTAACTTTATCCCAAACTATCATCAGTTCTTAGGTTCCATTCATTCCCAAAGAGAATTATGTATTAACCATTGTCTATATATTGGGGACATTCACTCCCCCCAAGAAGTCATTTGCAGGGCTGTGCGCAGTGGCTCACGCCTATAATCCCAGCCATTTGGGAGGCCAAGGCGGGCAGATCACGAGGTCAGGAGTTGGAGATCAGCCTGGCCAAGATGGTGAAACCCTGTCTCTACTAAAAATACAAAAATTAGCTGGGTGCAGTGGCAGACACCTGTAATCCCAGCTACTCGGAAGGCTAAGGCAGGAGAATCGCTTGAACCCAGGAGGCGGAGGTTGCAGTGAACCAAGATCGCGCCACTGCACTCTAGCCTGGGCAACAGGGCAAGACTCTGTCTCAAAAGAATCAAAGTCATTTACTACCCCCTAAATTGCTACATACCCCCAATTCCCCTTCTCCTATGAAGATGAGTATAGGAGCATATGGACCTCATGGGGTATTGGGTAATCATTCTCCTGCCATTCCCCCATGCTAGGCATGTTAAACAAACCTATATACCTTTTCTCCTATTAATCTATTGCCAGTTCATTTTCTTTTTTTCTTTTTTCTTTCTTTTTATTTATTTACTTATTTTTAGAGACAGGGTTTCACCATGTTGGCCAGGATGGTCTCGATCTCTTGACCTCGTGATCCGCCCGCCTCGGCCTCCCAAAGGGCTGGGATTACAGGCATGAGCCACCTCGCCCGGCCCTCTATTTATTTATTTATTTACTTATTTATTGGTGGGGGTGGGGGTGGTGTGTCAGTTCATTTTCAGTGAACCTTCAGAGGACAGAGGGGAAGTTTTTCTTTGGCTCCTCCATCAGTCAAATAATAAGGCGAAGCAAAGAAATTTGCGGAAAGAAGTCAGATTGTGTTTTATTACTTATAAGAGTTTCATGGTTCTAAGACAGAAGCATTCTGTGAAAAAAAATGCAGGTTGACGTTCAGTTCAAAGGTCCTTTGGAATTAGATGGAAAAGACATTTCTATCACTTTAGGAGCCAAAGAAATACAAAATCCAATCAATTGACCTGAGTGAACATGTCAGCTTCTTCAAGTAGACTGTGGCTGTCCACCATGTGGGAGCAAGGGACACTGGGCTGCCCCTTGAGTCAGGTTCCCTGCCATGCACTGTTCCCAGGGCTCCACGTGGCCCATCAGGATCGACAGGAATGCTCGCAGGCTGCCTGCTGCACTCTTCCACCTTCATCAGTCAAGTCTGAGAACATTCTCCCAAACTTGCTTGACGCACACAACAGTTTGTTTAATGGGTCAACATCTTGCAATGCTAGGAAGATTTTGAATCTAGTGTAAAAACTGTAGACGGGCACAGTGGCTCATGCCTGTAATCCCACACTTTGGGGAGCCAAGGCTGGCAGATCACTTGAGATTAGGAGTTCAAGACCAGCCTGGTCAACTTGGTGAAACCCAGTCTCTACTAAAAATACAAATTAGTCGGGCATGATGGTGCACCTGTAATCCCAGCTACTCAGGAGGCTGTGGCATAAGAATTGCTTGAACCCAGGAGGCAGAGGTTGCCGTGAACCAAGATTGTGCCACTGCACTCCAGCCTGGGCAACACAGCAGGACTCTGCCTCAACAACAACAACAGCAAATATTTTTTTGTTAGAAATTTAGCTGATATATTTGGTGTTTTAAAATTTGGCAATGTTTAAGATAGTATAGCCAATTAGAGTAACAGTTCAGCTTTATAATTCCAGTTTAGAATGTATAGTTGATAATTGATTTAGGCTTATGATGTTAAGTTGAAATCTTACCAAGTGCTTATACACTATTGAAACACTTAAGAGCACTTAAAGTTCACCATATTTATATGTTTATTATATTTATAAAAATTACTTAAATGCTTAAAAAGCTTTGTCAGATCATTTAGGTACTGAAAAAGAAAATAAAACGTGCTAAATTTATAAGGGCAGTTTAAAATACATAAAGGAGTTCAATTAACTAAGTTTATGAATTGGAACAAACATAATTCAAAGGCCCCTTAAACGTGATTGTTAAAACATGCTAGTATGATAGCTTGAATAGGATTCTTACATTGAACTTAAAACTTAAGAAGAATCTAGAGTTTTGAATTTGTAACTTTGTTCAATAAAATGGTTTGGGGTTTTTTCGTGTTTTTGTTGTTTTTTTTTTTAAGAATTGTTTTACTAGAGACAGGGTATCTGTCTCCCAGGCAGGAGTGCAGGGCTGCAATCCTTGCTCACTGAATCCTCAACCTCCCGGAGCTCAAGGACCTTCTCACCTTAGCATCCTGAGCAGTTGGGACTACAAGCAAGCACCACTATGCCCTGCTAAATCACTTTTTTAGAGGGCTTTCCAGTTTTCACTGGAAAAGCCTGCTAGACAAATTTTAAAAGAATGGGAACACTCCACTTTATTTGCTTGTTTGTTTGTTTGTTTAGTAGAGACGAGGTCTCCCTATGTTGTCCAGGCTGGTCTCCAACTCCTGGGCTCAACCTCCCACCTTGGCCTCCAAATGTGCTGGGATTACAGGCCCAAGCCACCACACCCATCCAGTAAAATGTTAATTCCTAAAACTGAAATAAATTTCAGAATTGTCTTTTGTATGTGAAAAGAAAAACAAAGTAGCCATTGAGGGTATGCAAAAACTTCAATATGAGAGATCAGGTTTGGGGTCCCCATCCTGACTTCTAAGAATGAGTCCTAAGGACTCCCAGATACTACCCCAACAGCATGAGAGACTCCCGTTACCACAGCAACTGCCCCACGCATCACCGTCCGCCAAAATCCTCCTCCCCGCATCCTCGGAGGGCTCTCTGCCGTGAGTGTGAGAGACAGCCTTCACTCTGAAGCCTGTCAGAGGCTGCAGGCGCAGCACCAAGAGTTCCCTATGCCTTTCCCAGAAGCAGAATTCCTTCCCCAGTACTCATGGACCAAAAGGTTTCCTAAACCCTGAGAGATTCGTAAGGCACCTAGAGATGAGGGAGACCACAGACATAGCTGAGTTTACATACTTGTCTGGCACATCGCAGGGCTTCAATAAATGTGTATTTATTAAACGTATGCAAGGGCTAAAATCTCCTTTGCCAATGCCCAATACATGTTAAAGACAATACAGAAATCTGACTCACACGATGGTTATTGACAAACAGAATATTGAAAAGGCCATGGTGCTGTCATGTGGGTCTTTGTAAGGGTTAATGGCTGCTTCTTTGAATCTCAGTGTAGCAGCTGCAGATGACATCAGATTTTCTGCCACATTGGCTTAAATCAACACAATGAATCCATCAAGGGGAAAGCCAAGGCACCATTTGGGGCTTACAAGGAAGGACGGGGCAGAAGTGTTCAAACAAATGAGATTTCCCCTCCCGTATGAGGACATCTAAAATGTGACCATTCTAGACATTTTCATAAAACAGTAACTGCCTTTCTCCCTGGGAAAAAGACACACAGGACAGACATCAAGAGGCACAGATGACCACATCTCAGCCCAGTGTTGGTTGAGACAGAATGTTAGGAATTTGCTTAATTAGTAAGTAACAATTAATACAATTAGTTTGTATTAATTTGTACAACAAATACACATGAACTTCCTAGCAGTCTTTGTTCTCCCAGGTCCTCTCATCAGGTGAAAACACTGCCACATCACACATGGTTGCAATTATCACATTCCTATTAGAACACACAGTCTGGAATATTCAAAGTCTTTTTACTAAAAACACCCAAAGCCTAAGAAACAATCACGGTCTTCAGAATTGCAGCATGAATAATCCTGACACATTGATTCTTCTTTTAAAACACACTCAGGGACGGCCAACAAATGGCAAGTGTTGTCTATCTGTGCTCTCTGCAAATATATGTATGCTAGCGTCACCTAATGTGTCACCACATTTACCCTTTGTCTCAGCAGTCCTATTGCCCAAAACCCTAGAGAAAGAATGGCAAATTGGAAATGCAATCTACAGCATTCCTTTCCAGAAAATCTCGGGACAGGTATTTTCTTAGCAGTTCTGGGCTCATGATAGTCAATTAATTCCCCACAGCCAACAATCTCATTTTCCGTAATAACTCAGAAGAGACCAAGAAAGTGATGCAATTCCACCTCCTTCTCTATCAACCACCTGCAAAGCTTTTGCCTGCTGTAGTCAGCAGCCATTCCCCAGGCTCCCAAAAATGCAAACAGCCCAAGGGTGGGTCCCAGGGGCAGGAGGGAAAGTCATGGAGAAACAGAGGCTGGGTGGTGGGGGGAATAATCACATTTCTTTTGCAGGGAGTAAAAGATGTCCAGGTGGTAAACATGACCTCCAATTACTTGCCTTAAACCAAACCTGAAATGAGAAGTTCTCATATTTCCTTAACCCACAACGGGCAAAAGATCCAGTCTGTATATAACAAGGACTTTACACTATAAATTTAGGGCTTGCAAGGGAAGCTCCATGCTGGTCCCAGCATTTCCTCAGGCAGGCTTCAGTGTGTCATACTCTGCAGTGCTCGTGAATCACCCTACCTGGCTGGACCAGATTAAGGGCTGGATTTCTCAGAGTGTGAAACTAGAACTATCTTCCTAGGAGTCACCAGAGTTGCCTGTTAAAAATGCAAATTCCTGGGCCTTATCCCAGACCTGCTGAGTCAGACTCTCAGAGGGATCTGAATTTTTTTTTTTTTTTTTTTTTTTTTTTTTGAGATGGAGTGTCACCCTGTCGCCCAGGCTGGAGTGCAATGGAGTGATCTTGGCTCACTGCAACCTCCACCTCCCGGGTTCATATAATTCTCCTGCCTCAGCCTCCCAAGTAGCTGGGATTACAGGCGCACACTACCATGCCCAGCTAATTTTTTGTGACTTTAGTAGAGACAGGGTTTCATCATGTTGGCCAGGCTAATCTCAAACTCCTGACCTCATGATCCGCCCACCTTAGCCTCCCAAAGTTCTGGGATTATAATCCCGAGCCACCGCCACTGGCCAGGGATCTGCATCTTTAACTACTGCCCTCGAATGAGTCTCCTGCACAGTAAAAATTTGAAACTTTGAAGGTAGGTGCAGTGTTTCACGCCTGTAATCCCAGTACTTTGAGAGACCAAGGTGAGAGGCTCTCTTCAGGCCAAGAGTTCAAGACCAGTGCAGGAAACATAGCGTCAGAGTCATTCAGCGACTCCATGTTGAATGGGACTGGGTAAAATAGGGCTGAGACCTGCTGGGCTGCATTTCCAGGTAGCCAGGCATTCTTAGTCACGGGATGAGATAAGAGGTCATCAGGACCTGTATCACAACATACAAGTTTATTAGAGTGTCTTATTCTGTTGCTCAGAGTTGAGCCCAGTTTGCATTTTTTTTAATTAAAAATAAAAAAAAAATTCCAGCTAGTTTTAAATTTATAAAAAATGTTTTTAAATTAAAATTTTTTGAAGACCCTGATGGTAAAACAAGATGCAGTAAAAAAAACGGCCAACCCCACCAAACAAAGATGGCAACAAAAGTGACCTCTGGTTGTCCTCATTGCTCATTATATGCTAATTACAATGCATTAGCACGCTAAAAGACACTCTCACCAACACCATGACAGTTTACAAATGCCGTGGCAAGATCAAAAAACTACCACATATGGTCTCAAAATGGGAGGAACCCTTAGTTCCAAGAATCACCCACCCCTTTCTAAGAAATCTCCCTCTCTTTTTTTTTTTTTTTTTGAGATGAAGTCTCACTTTGTTGCCCAGGCTGGAGTATTGTGGCATGGTCTCAGCTCACTGCAACCTCCTCCTCCTGGGTTCAAGCGATTCTCCTGCCTCAGCTTCCCAAGTGGCTGGGATTACAAGCACCTGCCGCTACGCCAGGATAATTTTTGTATTTTTAGTAGAGATGGGATTTCACCATGTTGGCCAGGCTGGTCTCAAACTCCTGACTTCATGATCCGCCCATCTTGGCCTCCTAAAGCACTGGGATAACAGGCGTGAGCCACTGCGCCCAGCCAGAAATCTTTTTTTTTTTTTTTTTTTTTTTTTGAGACACAGTCTCCTTCTGTTGCCTAGGCTGGAGTGCAGTGGAAGGATCTCAGCTTATTGCAACCTCTGATTGCCTGGTTCAAGCGATTCTCCTGCCCCAGCCTCCCAAGTAGCGGGGATTACAGGCACGTGCCACCACGCCCAGCTAATTTTTTTGTATTTTTAGTAAAGATGGGATTTCACCATATTGGCCAGGCTGGTCTCTAACTCCTGACCTCGTGATCCGCCTGCCTCGGCCTCCCAAAGTGCTGGGATTACAGGTGTGAGCCACTGTGCCCAGCCCAGAAATATCCTTTTTAATCCACCTATTGTTTAGCATATAATCAAGAAATCACCATAAGTATACTCAGTTGAGCAACCCATGCCACTGCTTTGTCTGTGGACCAGCCATTCTTTTGTATTTTTACTTCTCTACTAAACTTGCTTTCACTTTACTAAATTAACTCGCCCCCGGTTTTTTTTTTTTTTTTTTTTTTTTTTTTTTTTGAGGCAGAGTCTTGCTCTGTTGCTCTGTTGCCAGGCACCAGGCTGAAGTGCAGTGGCGTGATCTCCGTTCACTGCAAGCTCCACTTCCCGGGTTCAAGCAATTCTCCTGCCTCAGCCTCCCGAGTCGCTGGGAACACAGGCGTGCGCCACCACTCCCAGCTAATTTTTGTATTTTTTAGTAGAGACAGGGTTTCACCATGGTCTCAATCTCTTGACCTCGTGATCCACCCGCCTCGGTCTCCCAAAGTGCTGGGATTACAGGCTTGAGCCACCGCGCCTGGCCCCTAAATTGTTTCCTGCACAAGATCCAAAAACTCTCTGTTGGGGTCTGGATCAGGACCCCTTTCTGATAACAATAGCAAAGCTCCACCTCTACAAAAAATTTTAAACCTAGCGAGTGTGGTGGCACACCTGTAGTCCCAGCTACCCCAGAAGCTCACATGGAAGGATGGCTTGAGCCTAGGAGTTCAAGGTGACGATGAGCTATATGCACACAAGTGCACTCCAGCCTGAGTGACAGGCCAAGACATTGTCTCAAAAAAAAAAAAAAAAAATTTGAAAACTACTGATACAAAAAGTATATAACCCTAGGGCAAGGATCATACAGTTCTCCCAAATGAGGAACCAAAACACCCCTTGTTTTCACCTGTAGGAGTGCATCATTATATGCCCCTGGGAAGACAGGCGGGAGATTCAGTGGTCTCAAACTTGAAGGTAAATACAGGTTCTCAACCAGTAAAGTGGGCTCCAGTAGCCTGAGGTGGACCCTGAACTTTTAGCAAGCTCCCAGGTGCTGTCCATGCACTACCATGCCTTGAGTACAGCTGGAGGTTTGAATGGATGCATTTATAATCCCAACAGCCTCCGTTAAATAAGATGCAGAAGGAAGTTCCTCAGGCTCAAAAGTCCCTCTTACCCAGGGCCTCTCTAGCAGAATATTTCCAACACCAAACTACCTTTAAAAATGCAAATACTCCCGCAGAAGGGTAAAGCTTTAGAGTACCTGATTTTTATCAGGTTGCTATCTTCTTAGCTAAATTCAGCTCCACCAGAAGGTGGAAATTTTAATTATTGCAGAGTAGATGAAAGTAAGCAGGTTTACATGGGATCTGTCCTAAGGGTCTTGGAGAGAACTAGGGCAACGAGGTGGGGGTAGAGGGTATGAAATTTGCTCCCTTAAGAGAAAAGCAGGCAGGTGTGAGAGAGCTGCTGGATGGAGAGGGATAAAAGTCAAATTTGCTCAATTACAATGTTACAAATCTTAACTGAGTGCCTGTGTGTGCCAAGCACTGGGCTAGGGCTTGGGGGAGCTCACATGAACAAGTCACAGTCCTGTCCCCGCAGGAGCTGGAGGCCCAGCAAGTAAGCCTACAGCACTGGAAGTGAAAATTACCCCCAGGCACCACTGCAAGCTTTTGGCATAGTGCCATCAGTTGCCAGTGCCATTGGTTGCCTAGGCCGTGGTAAAGTAGAATCTTTGTCAATACTGGAATGCTTAAAATCAATGCAGGATATCAAGCTCCAGATACACTAAAATGCATAAGAGCCAGCCTGGATTACTGTCCATTTGACTCTCATTGTCAAAGCCTTTGAAAATTTCAATCACTACATGCTAGCTAATGCTGTGGTGTCTGCAGACTCCCTTTTAGTCACTGGAAGTCATCACATGTCTAGTCCTTCTTTATAATTGTTTACACATGGAATTATCCATAGAATGATGACTGTAAGTTTAAAACAATTTATTTGGGCCACTTATATTAAAATTTTAAATTAAGAAAAAGTCATGTAGGAGAAAAAATTTTTCCCTCTGTCCTCTTTGGTTCAGTGACTGAGGCCTGTGAATTAAACTGACAAAAGACAGAGTGACAGAAGAAAAGACACAATTTTTATTAATGTTACAGTTACATGCACAGGGGTTTCACAGAAAAGAAGTAGAAATCCAAAGAAACATTTACACACAGGGTCATATATACCATTCTAGCAAAGGGTGATAAATTGTGGAGAGTGAGTAGACAAAGGAAAAGGGGTTTAGGTTACTAGGGATGATAAGTTGTGGGAAAGTGACGAGGAAATATATAAACTAATGGAAGATAAAGATTATTTTAGTAAGGTATGTTTATGTAGATTCATCTTGTGAACTCTCCATTGCTGATATGAACTCCTCATCACCTGAGGTCGGGAGTTCGAGACCAGCCTTGCCAACATGGAGAAACCCCATCTCTACTAAAACTACAAAAAATTTGCCAGGCGTGGTGGTGCATGCCTGTAATCCAAGCTACTTGGGAGGCTGAGGCAGGAGAATTGCTTGAACCCGGGAGACAGAAATTGTGGCGAACTGAGATTGCAGCAGTACACTCCAGCCTGGGCAGGAAGAGCAAAACTCCTTCTCAAAAAAAGGACAGAGAGTTGTGCTCCTATTCCTGTTACAAGGAAAGCACTTTCTCTTGGGAAAGTTCCACCTTGCTTTTAGGCAGATAAGGGGAGGGGAGAGAGCTCTTCCTGTGTGTGCTGCTTCTCACTTGTCTTCAGCTCAAGATCATCAATATGCCAAAGTGGCATATGTTGAGGTGGCATATTCTGGGCCCCTTCAGAATCAAGCCTCAGGAACCACTCCCATGTGTATAGGCTATAAACTCACTACATTCTTACTCTCTGTTCATGTAAGTTAGGAAGTCTTTAAAATATTCCAACTAACACACAAATGCTGAGTACCTATAATTTCACCAGGAGCCCATTTCTAGAATCCACCAACCTAACAACTGAAAGCCAGTGATTTCAGCAATAGAACACCATCTTCAACATTTGCTATGCTAATTAGAAAAGCAACTGCCATTGGCATAAACCCATATCACAGCATTGGAGAAGCAGCCTCAGGAGTGTGGGCTGGAGGTCTCAACAAGAGGGTTCTGCCTAACCCATGTATTAGAGGGCCTCATACAGCATTCAAACTGACCCCACTCAGGCCCCAGGGATGTGTTTCCCCATTTTCCTGCCTTATTCCCTCAAAGGACAACTGCGTCACAGCACCATCAACATCTGTGAATTCTGTCACTGCCAACATCTGCAACAGACCCTCCTTCAAAGTGCTGGGAAGACTTGAAAAGCAGAAGCTTTAAGTTAAAGTAAAATTCCAAATTATTTGTGAAAAACTTCCTCTCAGGCTGTGTAAATGCCATAGATTCTTGCATAACAAAGCATCATTTCTTGCTTCTCTCTGTGTTCCAATTAGTGATTCCAAAGCTACTCATAAATTAGCATGGTTTTCCAAATGTTGCACATGACAGCTGAGAAAAATTCTATGATATTAAACAACTCATATTACTCTAAATTTACAAATGTGTATTTGTAGGAGTATAAATAACATGATACTAATTCAGTGATACTAATTCTCTAATATTGGCAACTGGATGGACATAGAATGCTAGAATTGCAAATAGTTTTATTTTTATAAAAACATTGAGTAGGATGTAATTAAATTTCCAAACAAAAAATTAAAAATGTTGTCTCTATTTAAATTATTTTTATTTCATTTATTTATTTATTTTGAGACAGAGTATGTCTTTGTTGCCCAGGCTGGAGCGCAATGATGCAATCTCAGCTTACCGCAATCCCGGCCTCCGGGTTCAAGCAATTTTCATTCCTCCGTTTCCCTAGTAGCAGGGACTACAGGTGCATGCCACCACATCTGACTAATTTTTGTACTTTTAGTATAGAGGGGGTTTCACCTGGGGTTGGCCAGGCTGGTCTCGATCTCTTGACCTTATGATCCACCCTCCTCAGCCTTCCAAAGTGCTTGGATTACAGGTGTGAGCCACCGTGCCCAGCGTAAATTTTTTTTTTTTTTTGAGATGGAGTCTCACTCTATCACCCAGGCTGGAGTACAGGGTCAGGATCTCTGCTCACTGCAACCTCCACCTCCCAGGTTCAAGCGATTCTCCTGCTTCAGCCTCCCAAGTAGCTGGGACTACAGGCACACACCACCACACTCAGCTAATGTTTGTATTTTTAGTAGAGATGGGGTTTCACTATGTTGGCCAGGATGATATCCATCTCTTGACCTATGATTCAGCCACCTCAGCTTCCCAAAGTGCTGGGATTACAGGCGTGAACCACCGTGCCCAGCCTAAGTTATTTTTATTTTTAAAACTTTAGACATTTTAATTAGAGAAATGCAAATCAAAACCACATTGAGATACCATCTCATGCCTCAGTTAGAATGGTGATCATTAAAATATCTGGAGACAACAGATGCTGGAAAGGATGTGGAGAAATAGGAAAGCTTTTACACTGTTGGCGGGAGTGTAAATTAGTTCAACCATTGTGGAAGACAATGTGGTGATTCTTCAAGGATCTAGAAATAGAAACACCATTAGACCCAGCAATCCCATTACTGGGTATCTACCCAAAGGATTATAAATCATTCTATTATAAAGACACATGCACATGTATGTTCACTGCAGCACTATTTACAATAGCAAAGATTTGGAACCAACCCAATGCCCATCAATGATAGACTGGACAAAGAAAATATGGTATATATATACCATGGAATACTATCCAGCCATAAAAAAGGATGAATTCATGTCCTTTGTAGGGACATGGATGAAGCTGGAAACCATCATTCTCAGCAAACTGACACATGAACAGAAAACCAAACACTGCATGTTCTCATTCATAAGTGGGAGTTGAACAATGAGAACACATGGACACAGGGAGGGGAACACCACACACTGGGGCTTGCTGGAGGGAGCGGGGCTAGGGGAGGGATAGCAGGGAGTCGGGGGACTGGGGAGGGATAACATTAGGAGAAATACCTAATCTAGGTGATGGCGGGGGGATGGATGCAGCAAACCACCTTGGCACATGTATACCTATGTAACAATCCTGTACGATCGGCACATGTACTCCAGAACTTAAAGTATAATAATGAAAAAATACCTTTAGACATTTTAATTATAATTTGTATTTTACCTTTTACTTTTGAAAATTTTGTATTTTTAGTAATACAAAATTGAAAACATGTGAAAAATGATTTTGATTTTTCACTTTTTAACATTTACAGCTGACCCTTGAACAATGCAGAAGCTAGGAGCATCAACTGCTCATGCAGTTGAAATCCATGTAAAACTTTTGACTCCCCACAAACATCAAGTTTCAGCCAATCACATGTAACCAACTGTCCATAAATTATCTTCCACCACGTGACTGCACTGGAATCTCTGAGCCTACTCTGGCTGGGAAGGCTGCCTGATTGAGGAATCATTCATTGCTCAATTAAACTCCTTTAAATTTAATTCAGCTGAAGTTTTTATTCTATCAAGAGAAAGGGGGAGGTTGATGAGCTTGTCAATTTATCTAACCCTCTCAGAGCCTGAGAAATCATTCAACTTTCATATCCACTTCAGTGATGCTAGCTCAAATAACACATATTTCCCCCACGCTTTTTTCCATAATGAGAATAGGAAAGCAAATTTTCTTTGAAGTAAATTCTATTTTTTTTTTTTTTTTGAGATGGAGTGTTGCTCTATCGCCCAGGCTGAAATGCAGTGGCAAGATTCGGCTCACTGCAACCTCGGCCTCCCAGGCTCAAGCAATTCTTCTGCCTCAGCCTCCCAAGTAGCTGGGATTACAGGCACTTGCCACCACGCCTGGCTAATTTTTATTTTTTTATTTTTTTTTTTTTTTGTATTTTTAACAGAGATGGAATTTCACCATGTTAACCATGGTGGTTTCGAACTCCTGATCTCAAATGATCCAGCCGCCTCAGCCTCCCAAAGTGGAGGGATTACAGGTGTGAGCCACTGTGCCAAGTCTGAAGTAAAATTCTTTTGATTTCCAAACAAATCCTGTTGGTATAGAGGCTTGCTGAGCCAGCCTCTGCTAAGTCAATTCTCGTTTCTCTGTTTTACTCATTACTATCACAATTGTCATCAATAACTCATATTTATTGAACAATTAACATGCCAACACTGTTAAGAATTTATGTTTGTATCTCATTTGATCTTCCTAATAGCCATATGAGGTACATAGCATGTGTATTTTACAGATGAGGAAACTGGGGCCCTAGAAAGTAGTTATATACCCATGATCATAAGTGGCAGAACTAGGATTTAAACCCGGGCCATCTGCATTCACTATTTAGGGCTGCTGTAACAAATTACTACAAACTGAATAGCTTTAAGCAACAAAAATTAATTCCGTCACAGTTCTGGAGGCTGGAAGTTTTCAGTCAAGGTACCAACAGGGTTGGTTCTTTCTGGAGGCTCCAAGGACTGTTCCGCACCTCTCTGTTGGCTTTTAATAGTTGCTGGGCACATTGGCATCCCCTGGCTTATAGACACATTGCACCAATCTCGGTCTCCATTTTCATGAGGCATTCTCCTCTCTATGCGTTTCTCTTTGCCTCTGTGTCTTTTCTTCTAAGGATACCAGCGATTGAATTTGGGGGCCCATTCTAAGCCAGTATGACCTCATTGTTTTTATATTTTTCTTTTATTTTCTTTTATTTTCTTTTTTTTTTTTTGAGACAGGGTCTCCTTCTGTCACTAAGGCTGGAGTGCAGTGGCATGATCATAGCTCGCTGCAGCATTAACTTCCCAGGCTTAAGCCATCCTCCCACCTCAACCTCCCTAGTAGCTGGTGCACATGTGGCTAATTATTTTTTCTTTTCTTTTCTTTTTTTCTAGTAGAGTTCAGGTTTACTATGTTGCCCAAGCTGGCCTTGAACTCCTGACCTCAAGTAGTCCTTGTACCTCGGCCTCTCAAATGCTGAGATTACAGGGGTGAGCCACCACACCCAGCCAACCTCATTATTCTTATTGCGGTAAAATACATATTTAAAAGTTTTCCATTTTGACCATTTTAAAATGTAGACTTCAGTAAGATTGATTACATTCCCAAAATTGTGCAACTATCACCACTGTCTCCAAACCTTTTCATCAGCCCAAATAGAAACTCTGTACACATTAAGCAATAACATCCTACATCCTATTGCCCTGATTCCCTATCCCTGGTAACCTCAATTCTACTTTCTTTCTCTATGAATTTGTCCATTCTAGGAACCTCATATAGCTGGAATCATATAATACTTGTCTTTTTGGGTCTAGCTTATTTCTTTTCTTTTTCTTTTTTCTTTTCTTTTTTTTTTTTTTTTTTTTTTTTATTTTGAGACAGAGTCTTGCCCTGTTGCCCAGGCTGGAATGCAATGGTGCGATCTTGGCTCACTTCAACCTCCACCTCCAGTTCAAGCAATTCTCCTGCCTCAGCTTCCCAAGTAGCTGGGATTACAAGTGCGCACCATGACACCCAGCTAACTTTTTATATTTTTAGTAGAGACAGGGTTTCACCATGTTAGCCAGGCTGGCCTCGAACTCCCGACCTCAGGTGATTCACCTGCCTCGACTTCCCAAAGTGCTGGAATTACAGGTGTGAACCACTGTATCTGGCCCGCTTATTTCAAATAACATGTTTTCAGGGCTCATCCATGGATGGGCATGTATCAGAATAACATTCCTTTTAATTGCAGAATAGCATTCCACAGTCTGGATATAGACATTTTGTTTATCCATTCATCTGTGGATAGACACGTGGGTTGCTTCTACCTCTTAGCTACTGTGAAAACACCGTTATGATCACTGGTGTACACATACCTGTGTGAATCCCTTTTTTCAGTTCTTTGGGGTATAGCCCTAGGACTGGAATTGCTGAATCATATGGTAATTTCATGTTTAACTCTTTAAGAACTGCCGTATGTTTCCATAGCAGCTGCACCACTTCACATTCCCACCAGCAACAAACATTTTCCAATTTCTCTACACCCTTGCCAACACTTGTTTCCTGGTTTTTAACTTTTTCAAAATGTTTTCTGTAGAGATACGATCCCCTATGTTGCACAGGCTGGTCTCAAACCTCTGGCTCCAAGCAATCCTTCCACCTTAGCCTCCCAGTGTGCTGGGGTTATAAGTATGAGCCACGGTCCCTGACACATACTCTATAATAATTTAACAATAAAAAGGCTGGGTGCCATGGCTCACGCCTGTAATCCCAGCATTTTGGGAGGCCAAGGCGGGTGGATCATGAGGTTAAGAGATCAAGACCATCCTGGCCAACATGGTGAAACCCCGTCTCTACTAAAAATACAAGAATTAGCTGGGCATGGTGGCATGCACCTGTAGTCCTAGCTACTCGGGAGGCTGACGCAGGGGAATCACTTGAACCTGGGAGGCAGAGAGGTTGCAGAGAGCTGAGATCGCGCCACTGCACTCCAGCCTGGTGACAGAGAGACTCCGTCTCAAAAATTAAATTAAAATTTAAAAAAATTTTTTAAAAATAAATAACAAGGCTGACTGTGGTGCCTCATGCCTGTAATCCCAGCCCTTTGGGGGGCTGAAGCAGAAGAATCTCTGGAAGCCAGGGGTTCGAGACCAGCCTGGGCAACATAATGAGACCCCCCCATCTCCACACACACAAAATGTTTTCTAACTAGCTAGATATGTTGGTGGCCCTTGCCTATACTCCTAGCTACTTGGGAGGCTGAAGCAGAAGTATCACTTGAGCCTAGGAGTTCAAGGCTGCTGTGAGCTATGATCGTGCCACTGCACCCCTGCCTAGGAGACAGAGTGAGACCCTGTCTCTAAAAATAAATAAATATAAAATAATTAAATTACTATAGAGTATAATCTCATTTTACTTTAACTAATTGTCCCTACAAAAACTCTATTTCTAAATACGACGATACTGGGTTCTAAAGTTCTGGGTAAACATGAATTTTGATGGGACACCATTCAACCTAATGCATCATCTCATCCCAGAGCCCACATCCATGACCCCATCAGTACTGCCTCAATAATAAATTTAATTCTCATACTCTCCCAATGAACTAGGTACTCCCACTCCCATTTTACAGATGAGCAAATCAGAGCTCTGAATGGTGAGGTAATTTGCCCAAGACTGCATACACAGCACAGCTGGCTTAAAAGCTGTTCTCTTTTCTACCGTCCAGAGTAAGTGCCATTATAGGAAAGTCTTTTCTCAGAGAGTGCTCCTTCCTGAGCATGCTATTACGAAGAACTTTAAGAAATGCTTATGTGAGTCTGGGCTCGGTGGTTCACACCTGTAATCCCAGCACATTGGGAGGCCAAGACAGGCAGATCACAAGGTCAGGGGTTCAAGACAAGCATAGCCAAAATGGTGAAACCCCATCTCTACTAAAAATATAGAACTTAACCGAGCATGGTGACACATGCCTGTAGTTCCAGCTACTTGGGAGGCTAAGGCAGGAGAATCACTTGAACCCAGGAGGCAGAGGTTGTGGCGAGCCAAGATGGCACCAGCCTGGACAACAGAGCAGGACTCTGTCTCAAAAAAAAAAAAAAAAAGAAGAAGAAGTGCATATGTGGGCCGGGCAGAGTGGCTCACTCCTGTAATCCCAGCACTTTGGGAGGCTGGGGAGGGTGGATCACTAAGTGGAGATTGAGACCATCCTGGCCAACATGGTGCAATCCTCTCTACTAAAAATACAAAAATTAGCTGGGTGTGGCACACACCTGTAGTCTGAGCTACTCAGGAGGCTGAGGCAGAAGAATCACTTGAATCTGGGAGGCAGAGGTTGCAGTGAGCTGAGATCTCACCACTGCACTCCAGCCTGGGTGACAGAGCAAGACTCTGTCTTTAAAAAAAAAAAAAAAAAAAAAAAAAGCGCATATGTGAACATTTTGATTTCCGAGATTCAAAAGAATGAATGAGCCACCATCTTTGTTGTAGGGCATACTTCACAGTGCTGTCAAACGTATTCATGAGTAATACAGTAAATATCATTTCCTTTTTCTCCCTCATTTGCTCCCTAACATGCAGCTTACACTCTGTAATTTACTTCACATTCATACGATGCTAAGAATCAGCCAAATGCCCCAGTGAAGCTAAGGCAAGTCCCAAAGCCCTTAATCCGTTCCTGTGTAATAAAGATATTATCAGTATGTACGTATACAGAAAAATTCAATTATACCAGTAACAACAGAACCATCATCACACATAGCAGAATGAGGAGTTACTAGACAAAGTATGTGTAAATGAGTTCTACTTCTAGCCTTGGCATGAGCTGTTTTGTAAAGTAGGACACATTTGATTATATTTCTTGTTTTTGTTTTTTGTTTTGTTTTTGATATGGAGTTTCACACTTGTTGCCCAGGCTGGAGTTCAATAGTGAGATCTTGGTTCACTGCAACCTCCGCCTTCCAGGTTCAAGCAATTATCCTGCCTCAGTCTCCTGAGTAGATTGGATTACAAGCATGTGCCACCACATTCGGCTAATTCTGCACTTTTAGTAGAGACGGGGTTTCTCCCTGTTGGTCAAGCTGGTCTAGAACTCCCAACCTAAGGTGATCCGCCCACCTGGGCCTCCCAAAGTGCTGGGTTTACAGGCATGAGCCATGGCACTCAGCCAATCATATTTCTTTAATCCTTCATTAATTCTTCTTCACCTAAAGGAATCAAGTAGAAAATTCTTAATGTGGCTCTACTCATCTCCCCAACCCCTTTTCATTGCATAGCCCAGACCCAGGATCCCCTAAACACCATGCACAATTCCTTTTTTTTTTTGTTTTTTTAATTTTTTGAGACAGAGTCCCACTCTATCACCAGGCTGGAGTGCAGTGGCGCAGTCTCTGCTCACTGCAACTCCACTTCCCGGGTTCAAGCGGTTCTCCTGCCTCAGCCTCCCAAGTAGCTGAGACTACAGGCGCATGCAACCATACTCAGTTAATTTTTGTATTTTTAGTAGAAATGGGATTTCACCATGTTGGCCAGGATGGTCTTGATCTCTCGACCTCATGATCCGCCCGCCTCGGCCTCCCAAAGTCCTGGGATTACAGGTGTGAGCCACCGCACCCGGCACAATTCCCATTCTTAAAACATCCTCTTTACCCAACTTGTGACTTTCTATTTATCCTTCATGACTGAGCTCAGAATTATGCCCCCCGACCCCAGAACTTTAACTACTGAGTCCTCTGTTTCTGGATAAGGCTATTTATTCTGTGCCTTCTCCATATTTCTATTGTAATTTTCATCGCGGTCTATTATAACTTACTTGAGAACTTCAGGTCAGGAGTTTTGTTTTACTCATCTCAGTATTTCTAGGCTGGACTCATAGTAGCTGCTTAACAAATGTTTATCAGTTTACAAATGGTTCATCCCAATGCCTGCCCCCACACCATTTCTTGAGTTCATTTTGTCTACCTGGACGTTATCATTCATCTTAGCTCAGGGAACTCACAAATTTATAAGCCAAATTTTTCGCATTCTCCAATCTTTTCAAATCTCATAGAAATACTAGGTATTACATTTATCTCTGGAACCTGTCTTCCTACCCAACCATTCACACATTATTGTCTGAAAACCCACCTTTGTCCTTGAAGCGTGCTCTCAAGTAGCTTAAAGAAAACCACTGTTCAGAAAGAAAAATATATTGTAAGACCAAAACAGCAATTCAAAGACCTGATGTTCTCAGTAAAGTCTATTGACCAGGTAAGGTGGCTCATGCCTGTAATCCCAGCACTTTGGGAGGCCAAGGCAGGTGGATCACCTTGAGGTCAGGAGTTCAAGACCTGCCTGACCAATAAGGTAAAACCCTACAAAAGGGTTTTGTCTCTACAGAAAGATACAAAAATTAGCCAGGCATGATGGCGGGTGCCTATAATCCCAGCTTCTGGGGAGGCTGGGACAGGAGAATTGCTTGAACCCAGGAGGCGGAGGTTGCAGTAAGCCGAGATTGTTCCATTGCACTCCAGGCTGGGCAACAAAGGGAGACTCCGTCTCAAAAAAAGAAAAAAAGTATATTGACCCACTCTGCTAACCATAGCTGGGTAATCTCCAGAAAATGGAAATATTGGTAGGAAAATATAATCTTATCCCTTGGAAAGGCATCATGGAGCCATGGCGGGTACACAGGGAAGGTGAAGGCACACTTCTGCACTCAGGAGTAGCCAGTGCCTTCATCGGGCATTTTGGGTATTTATGCTGACAGGTTTGCCTGGAGGTCAAGGACCAGTTCAGAGTAAATTGTGTCTGTCCCCCTCCCCAAACAGCAGCAGGTTGTCACAGGCATAAAAAGCGTAGTGCTCATTAAAGACTAAAGAATGTAAGTAGTACGTCCTTAAACTGAGCTTTTTTTTTCTTTTTGAGACAGAGTCTCACTCTGTCGCCCAGGCTGGAGTGCAGTGGTATGATCTCGGCTCACTGCAAACTTTGCCTCCTGGGTTCACGTGATTTTCCTTGCCTCAGTCTCCCTGTAGCTGGGTTTACAGGCGCATGCCACCATGCCCAGCTAACTTTTGTATTTTTAGTAGAGATGAGGTTTTGCCAGGTTGGCCAGGCTGGTCTTGAACTCCTGACCTCAAGTGATCTGCGCGCCTTGGCCTCCCAAAGTATTGGGATTTCAGGTGTGAGCCCCAGTGCCAGGGCCCTGACCTGAGCTTCTTTGGTGAGAGAGGGAGAGCAAGAATAAGTGAGAAGAGTGAATGGCACTTTGTCTGGATAAACACTTAAGTTTAGCCTGAAGCCTGAATACTTCTTAAATTAAGTTTAGCCTCCTTACATAGTTAAGCCTAAAGGTTTCCCTATACATGGTGAGTGAGTGGTCACCTACTACACATATAAACAGACTGTAACCTACTCTAATAACAAGTAACCAAGTCAGTCAATCACAGCAACTGATTCTCAACCAATCACAGCAGCCAAGTATTGGCCAATCACGGGTAGCCAACTGTTCAAACTGTGTTCAAATAAGGCAAAGGCAGGGCTGTAACCAATCTGGCTGTTTCTGCAGCTCACTTCTGTTTTCTCTAGGGCACTTCCCTTTTTCTGTCCGTAAATGTTATCTGACCATGTGGCCGCCCAGAGTCTCTCTGAACCTACCTTGGTTCTGGGAGCTGCCTGAGTCACAAATCGTTCTTTGCTCAATTAAACTCTTCAATTTATTTGTCTAGGGTTTTTCTTTTAATACTCTTCCACCACCACCCCACTTTTGCTACATCCTTCTCCTTTACTTTTCTGCACTTGCAATTTCAGTCACCTGAGGAATGACCACATTAAAAAAAAAGTAGAAGATACAACAAAAGGAAAGATTGGCCAATTTCCTGGCAACTCACACCGGTAATCCCAACATTTTGACAGGAGGATGGCTTGAGCCCAGGAGTTTAAGACCAGCCTGGGCAACAAAGTGAGACCCCCATCTGTTAGAAATAAGTTTTTGGTGCTGCAGAGGAGAAGTTTTTCAGCAAGGCAAAGTTTCCTTCTGCAGAGGGTGCTGCCCATGTCTGTAGCAGTCGCAATAGCACACCTAACAAAGAACAGGGTTTTTTGGCTTTTTTGCTTTTTTTTTTGAGATGGAGTCTCACTCTGTCGCCCTGGATGGAGTTCAGTGAGGAGATCTCAGCTCACTGCAACCTCCGCCTCCTGGGTTCAAGCCATACTACTGCCTCAGTCTCCAGAGTAGCTCAGATTACAGGGATGCGTCACCACACCAAGCTAAACTTTGTATTTTTAGTAGATATGGAGTTTCACCATGTTAGCCAGGGTGGTCTCGAACTCCTAACCTCAGGCAATCTGCCCACGTCAGCCTCCCAAAGTGCTGGGATTACAGGAGTAAGCCACCCTGAGAACAGGGGTTTTTAACCCTAATATAGTTCCTGCTTGTGTCTTTCCCCCATTGGCTGGGGTTGGACTGCACAGCCTGGGCTGACCCCGATTGGCTAAGTGCTTGAGTCTTTTTCAAATAAGGCAGAGGATAAGGGTTAGGGGTTAAGGTTTGGGCAAGGTGGTTTACAGCTTATGACAAGAAAGTGGGATCTTTGAAGAGGAACCTTTCTTTTATTCTGACACCATCTCTTGAAAAAAAAAAAAAAAAGCTGGTTATGGTGGTGCACACTTGTAGAGGCTGTAGCAGGAGGATCCCTTGAACCTGGGAGATGTAGGCTGCCGTGAGCTCTGACTGTGCCACTACACCAGCCTGATGCACAGAGCAAGACCTTGTCTCAAAAAAATAGAAAATTTTCACTACTTCACAAAACTGAATAGCAGAAACTTAAAATGGTTTTGGTGGTAGTCATATGTGTATGTTACTTCTGAATTAAATGTTCCTGGCAAGTGATTTAATTGTGATATGAATATTAAATTTTTTGTTAAGTAGAAACCAAAGTCCGGGCACAGTGGCTCACTCCTGCAATCTCAGCATTTTGGGAGGCTGAAGCAGGAGGATCACTTGAGCCCAGGAGTTCAAGACCAGCCTGGGCAACACAGCAAGACCCTGTCTCTACAAAAAAAAAAAAAAAAAAAAAAAAAAATGTTCAAAAGTTAGTTACTCAGGAGGCTGAGGTGGGAGGATTACTTGAGCCTGGGAGTTCAAGGCTACAGTGTGCTGTGATCATGCCACTGCCCTCCAGCCTAGGCAACAGAGTAAGACCCTGTCTCAAAAAAAAAAAAAAAAAACCAGCCAAATATCTGACATTTTCTGAATTTGAGCAAGTGTCTGAGGAGTGGCTGCAGAGCTGGA
>NW_022437003.1:9862169-9902728 GCF_009761245.1 Sapajus apella | reverse complement strand
TGGAAGAAGGAAAAAGGAGGCGTGAGCATTTTGGGAACAGTGAGTAGATCGTTTCTGGTTTCAGAGTGACAAATTAGAGTGATTTCTTGTAACATAAGTTCTTTATAAAAGAGAAGAGAAAAATCTGACCCAGCTGTTTTACCCAAATGGCTGGATCAGCATTTGAACTGGAGCCAAACTGACTCACAGTAACCTGAGACAGAGGCCCCAGCCAGTTGGTATAGCTCCCCTAGAATCATGTGGTGCTCCAAAATCCTAAAAGTTTAAGGGCATACACATAAATATTCCCCCCTCCCCCCCCAAAAAAATTGCCAAAAATAAAAAGAAAGTAGTCCTAGCAGATACTTAACTTTGGGAATCCTTTCCCAAAGACCCAAAAGTCTTTGATCTCACCGGATGACCCCTTGACTGTGAGAAGGGAACTTAGCCCAGAACGGATGTCAATGTGAATAGAGCTGCAACACCCTGAATAGGTCTGCATGACTTTGGGCAAATCCCCCAAGCAGATTCCCCAGTCTGTAAATAAACAGTAGAAAAGAATAGGACCTGGCAGGAGGAAGAATGAATTAAGGATTGCTAAGCACCTTGCAAACACAAAGCATTATTTAAATGCCAAAGAAAGTGCAGGATAACAAGTTTCACTTTGGCTTCAGGGAGAAGGACTGTCAACTGCAGGAGCCACTAAAAGTCACAGGCTATAAAACAGGCAGTAATGTGGGCTTTGCCCTGCAGAATCATGTAACCTTGCCTGAAATTAGCTGGCTATCCCAGTTCTGGGCTGATCATAGAAACACAGTTCATCCATAGCCAGAAAAGCCCAAACAACTCAAAATAGAGCTCTCTGCCTGACCTTCAGAGTTTGCCTGCTCTCACTCCTGCAGCAATCCTAGCCACTCCTTAGGCATCCATGTGGTCCCAACCACTCCGTGTGTGTGTGTGTGTGTGTGTGTGTGTGTGTGTGTGACACATCATTCCACTGGGACAATCCAGCAACAGAGGTTTCATTATCCCCATGAATCTAAAATGTAGACCAGTTAAGTAACTTGCCCAACATCAAACAACTAGTTAAGGGCAGAGGCAGAAACGGAAGGTCTGGCTCGGCTCAGCTGCCTTTCTGTGACAATGGAAAGCCTTCACCACTGACCCTCATTCCTGACTAATCCACTCTGGTCACCTCAAAACACCAATGAAGCGTATGTTGCATTATTTGAGCACTTGGTGTGAACTCCTGCCAAAAAAGCAAAAGAGTCCATGTTCTTTATTTCCATATTTCCTTCTGAGATATTTGTTTGTTTGTTTCCTTGCAAGTCTCTTGACTAGACTTTAGGGGAGGGGTTCTAGGGTGGACAGATAACTCTATTGTGCTCTAGAATGTCATCCTCAATTTCAAATCCTACGGGGAGTGTACTTGAAAAGGGGAAAAAAGATGTTCCTAAAGACAGTTTGAAATGTTAGCAGGTTATGGATGAGTTCCTCTAATCAGGTGGCTAGAAAGGAACATATCCCCAGCTAATTTCCAAACTAATGATGAAATTCAGAACAGGTCAGAAATGTCCTTGAGGCTGTCCCTGGTGACTTCTGAGGGCTTCTTGCCTCTATATTCAAAGCATGGATAGATTCAAACTTTGGAGATTCTATCCTTGCACAGGACTGCAGTGAGGGCATTTTCAGGAGGGTGTGCCCCTCCATGAGCTGGTGAGAGATTCTCTTTCCACCCTGAACTGGGGAGAGGGTGAAAGGGGGTGGAGGAGCCATCTGCAGAAGCCAGAGTTGTATTAAAACATCAATGCAAAGTATTTTTAAAGAAATGAAGGCGGCATCTGTGAGTGCTACATGGAAAACACTGCCATTTGGTGATTACCTGGAAAGGGGATAATGTAAAAGGATTAGGTGACCTAAAAAGCAGCTGGGCCAGGTGAGGGCAGATGGCAGAGGAGTTCATGGCCCTTGGGGAGGACAATGAAAACCTAGACTAGAGGACAGACAAAACCAAAGGTCGGGGGAGGTTGGTACTGAATGGCTTGGGAGAGGAACAGAAAAGCAAAATGAATCCCAAATGGCAGGGCTAAAATGTACCACCTGCTATAGCGGGGGAAAAAAAAAAAAAAAAAAAAAATGGAAGAAGCAATTTCAGACCCCACAACAAATACAGAAGTATACCTATAATAAGCAAAAAGACAACAAGTGAAAATCACCACCCCCCACCCACCGCACACCATCCCTATCAGCCAAGCTAATGATGGAAGAAGAAGCAACACTATCAGCTAAGAATGTTCTGTGCCAGACCCCATGCTGGGGACTTTACCTCTATCCTATGGTTGAAACTTCAGACAGCCTTGCTACATAGATATTCCTGTTGAGAGCCTCAAATCCATACGGGTAGGAAGAAAACTCAATTATTTATTTATTCATTTTTTAGACCAACTCTTGCTCTTTTGCCCAGGCTGGAGTGCAGTGACACAATCTCGGCTTACTGCAACCTCTGCTTCCCAAGTTCTAGCAATTCTCCTGTCTCAGCCTCCAGAGTAGCTGGGATTACAGATGCGTACCATCACACCTGGCTAATTTTTGTGTTTTTAGTAGAGATGGAGTTTCACCATGTTGGTCAGGCTGGTCTCAAGTTCCTGACCTCGTGATCCGCCCACCTTGGCCTCCCAAAGTGCTGAGATTACAGGCGTGCACCACCACCCCTGGCTATATTTTTTGTATTTTTAGTAGAGACAGGGTTTCATCATGTTGGCCAGGCTAGTCTCAAACTCCTGACCTCAAGTGATCCACCCTCCTCTGCCTTCAAAGTGCTGGGATTACAGGCATGATCCACCTCGCCCAACCCCATTATGATTTTAGAGAGACAGTTTAACAACCACCTGACCATCACCTGATGTTCTCCCAATGTTCCTGTTTGGGGGAGCCGTCTCCTGGCCTGCTCGTATCTGCCTAACTATCTACTGTAACATTCCTATGTCAGTTTTACAGATGAGCAAACTGATACTTGGAGAAGAGTCTGAAATAGGAACCAGTGAAGCACCAGCACAAGGAAGAAGTAGATGTGAAGGAGAGGCCCGTAAATCCCCGATCTCAGAGAATGTGAAAGGCATAGAAAGATCGAGACACAAGGGCATGGAAACAAAAGGAATGCTTGTCAGAGATGGCTAGCCAAGCAGCCTCTGGGCTCTGATCCCCTACAGGGGATGGTTCTCAACCACAGAAAGCTGTCATGAAATTAGCTCACCCTGAAATGATGCTTAATTGTTCTACAGAAACATTGGCATGTCCCAGCCAGGAGCAAGACAGTTTATTGTCAGATGACTCACTGGGGTAAAGAGGACTCCAGAGGAACGGGACAGGGGCCAAAGGGAAAAGGCCAAAAGAACAGACTAATGTGTATGTGTCTGTTTAAAAACTGGGTAAAATGTCCAATTACTCTTGCCCAAATTATTCTTTGAAGGTTAGTAACAAGGAGGGGATCCAAGACCCGGCCCAAGAGGTGAACCCCAGGGTAGCCATGCTGACATGTGCTGCATGGTGCCAGGACCCCATAGTGAGGGGCCACAGCAATGCCCTGGCTATTCAGCTTCTACCTGTGAGTGCCACTGTGCACAAATTTCATTGTCCAGAGCAAGTCAAGGGACCAAGCTTGGCAGTTGTGGGGCAGGGAGAATATAACCTTTCCCCCAGAGAGGAGCAGTATAAATCACAGGAACAATTACAGACGGTCCCAAAATGTCGACAGTTGGGGAGATACAAATAATGATTCATTGTGTGTGTATAAAATATATATATATATATATATTTTTTTACATATATATCTGTGTCTTTGTGTGTATATGTGTGTGTGTTTGTGTGTGTGTTGTGTCTGTGTATAGTCATGTGTGACTAAAAAGCAGGAATACATTCTGAGAAATGTATCATTATTGATTTTCAGACATGAAGGAAACTAAAAAAAAAAAAAGAGAAATGTGTCATTAGACAATTTTGTCCATGGATAAACATCGCAGTATACTTACACAAACCTAGATAGCATAGCCTACTGCGCACCTAGGCTAGATGGTACAACCCATTGCTCCCAGGCTACGCACCTGCATAGGATATTACTGTACTGAATACTGTAGGCAACTGGAACACGATGGTAAGGATTTGTGTATCTAAACATTGAAAGATAATGCATTATACCAGGACATCATCAGAGCTACATCATTATACAATAGGAATTTTCCAGCTCCATTAGAATCCTATGGGACCACCACTGTATAAGGGGACTACAGTTGATCAAAATGTTGTTATTTCTGTTCATTTTAAATGTTTATTTTCAGCTGAGTCATTGAAGAGTTTCTGACAGATATCATGACACTTCACTCACAAAAACGTCAGCACTTCTAAGAACAAGGAGGTCCTCCTGCATAACCACAGCACAAAGCCAGGCATGGTGGCACATGCCTGTAATCCAGCACTTTGAGAGGCTGAAGAGGGTGAATCACCTGAGGAGAGGAGTTCGAGACCAGCCTGGCCAATGTGGTGAAACCCGTCTCTAATAAAAATACAAAAATTAGCTAGGCATGGTGGCAAGAGCCTGTAGTCACAGATTCTCCAGAGGCTGAGGCAGGAGAATCACTTGAACCTGGGAGGCGGAGGTTACAGTGAGCTGAGAATGCACCACAGCACTCTAGCCTAGACAGCAAGAGTGAAACTCATCTCAAAAAATAAAAAAAAAACAACAGCACGGTGACCACCTTGGGAAGCTTAGCACAAATACAGCACTATTACACAGCCCATACTGAAATTTCCCCAAGTGTCCCAAGAATAATCCTTAGAGCTGTCCCAGAGCCATTTTAGGTGAGAGGACAGTCCCAGAGTCCCACAGATTTTTTTTTTCTGTTTTCTACACTCAAATAAATTAATGTTCCCTTGTCAACAATTCACTAGATGAGAAAAAGCAAATTCACATGCCAAAAAAAACAGAAAAAAAGGCCAGGCATGGTGGCTTACACCTGTAATCCCAGCAGTTTGGGAGGCCAAGGCCTGTGGATCACCTGAGGTGTGGAGTTCAAGACCAGCCTAGCCAACGTGGTAAAACCCCATCTCTACTAAAAATACAGAAATTAAATTGGTGTGGTGGCATATGCCTGTATTCCCACCTACTCCAGAGGCTGACGTGGGAAAATTGCTTGAACCCGGGAGGCGGAGGTTGCATGGAGCTGAGATGATGACATTACACTCCAGCCTGGACAACAAGACAGACTATGTCTCTAGAAAAAGTAAATTAATTAATTAACTAAAAATAAATAAATAAATAACATAAGAATTTTTTAAATGGTAATTTATAATTTATCAAGCTATGCATACTGACACATCAATTTCTAACAGATAGAGATTAACATATTTCCACTATCTAGGTAGCTGTGTTCAGTTTTGCTAACTGAAACAAGCCCAGTTACTAAGACATGGATGGGAAGTATCTTCACATTTTCTTTTGACTCTAAAATCTGTGGTCTGTGATTCTTCAAAAATATCAACCTATTTAGACTATGGACTTCTTTTAGGTTAAGCTTATGTATTGTGTCTCAATCACTTCTTCATCCCCAGTAATTATTACTATAGCTGACACATAGTAGAAATTCAATGGAGTCAGGCGCAGTGGCTCACACCTATAATCCCAGCACTTTGGGAGGCCGAGGCAGGTGGATCACCTGAGGTCAGGAGTTCAAGACCACCCTGGCCAACATAGTGAAACCCCATCTCAAAAATACAAAAATTAGCCAGGTGTGGTGGTGCACACCTGTAATCCCAGCTACTTGGGAGGCTGAGGCAGGAAAATCATTTGAACCTGGAAGGCAGAGGTTGCAGTGAGCTGAAATAGCACCATTGCTTTTAATTTCTTCTTTTTTTTTTCTTTTTGAGACAGAGTCTTACTCTGTTACCCAGGCTGGAGGGCAGTGGCATGATCTTGGCTCACCGGAACCTCTGCCTCCTGGGTTCAAGTGATACTTATGCCTCACCCAACATAGTAACTGGGAATACAGGCGTGCACCACCACATGGCTAATTTTTGTATTTTTAGTAGAGACAGGATTTCATCATGTTGGCCAGGCTGGTCTCGAACTCCCGGGCTCAAGTGCTGGGATTACAGGCGTCAGCCACCATGCCCAGCCCTAAATTTCATTCTAATTGCACAAGTAACATCTAAGTGCATGAACACATACGTGCATGAACACATACACACACACACAATTCTTTTTTTTTTTTTTTTTTGAGGCGTCTCGCTCTGTTGCTAGGCTGGAGTGCAGTGGCATGATCTCGATTTATTGCAACCTCCACCTCCCAGGTTCAAGCTATTCTGCCTTAGCCTCCTAAGTAGCTGGGACTATAGGCACGCACCACAGGCCCACCTAATTTTTGTATGTTTAGCAGAGATTAGGTTTCACTATGTTGGCCAGGATGGTCTCGATCTCTTGACCTCATGATCCTACCACCTTGGCCTCCCAAAGTGCTTGGATTACAGTTGTGAGCCACCACACCCGGCCTTTTTTTTCTTTCTTAAAAAAAAAAAAAAGACAAGGCCTCACTCTGTCACCCAGGCTGGAGTGCAGTGGCATGATCCTCAGTTGCTGCAGCCTCAAACTCCTGGGCTCAGGTGATCTTCCCACTTCAGTCTCCCAAAGTGCTAAGATTACAAGCATGAGCCACCGCACCCAAATCTGCAAAAGACTTTCAAACAACTCAGGCTTGAAAGTCCCCTTGATTTCCCCACTCTAATCCCTCTGCCTTTCCAGATGTTTATCACAGGTATTGTGGGTTGCTCTAGTTCTTTCTCTTTTACATATGCATAAATAATGGAGAAATGAAATCCAGACCACATATGCTATTCTGTCCCTTACTTTATTCTCTTCATGTGTCTTACAGATCTTTCTTCAATCAAGGAAAAATTGGAAGGTGACCTGGGCCAGTTTGTAACTGGGCTGTCCAAAGCCCTAAGGGTTCTATAGAGGGGCCCTCAAAGGATGCTCCAGGAGCAAAGAGAAGCTCCAGGGACCCCACAAAAGGAATAAGAATTGATCCAGTTCAATTCCTTTGTCTTTGCCTTCTGCTAAGAGATAAAGATTCCTGAGAAGAGTTAGACATGTACACTTGGGTTTCATTAGCATTTGTTTTCTTGAAAGCAATTTTAGGGCCAGAGTAGAGAGTAACATGGAATTACCTCCATTTCCCCAATATGATCAGTCTATAGAAAACATGAATTAGGAAAGGCCAGAGATAGAAACAGACTCTGCTCAATGAAGGACAATAACCCATGTATTCATCTCAGGTCTTAGGTATGGCTATCTATAACATCCGTGCAACCAGGAAATCACTACTCGTGTACATTTGCAATCTTCTCTGGTTTTCCTCTAAGTCCTGGATTCTAGATCTTTCTGTACTCCTTAAAAGGAGCTTTGGGCTTAGGAATAGCAGTACAGAAAGACCTAGAATTTCTTCCTGTAAATTGTCTTTTTGGACATTGTATTTATGTCCAGGAAGAAAGGACAAAATCTGACTAGACGGGCCTGCTCCAGTCTAAGGGAAACTTCCTTTTGGGGCCAGGTAAACCAGCCATCTGGAAAATATTTGGATAAAACAGAAGCATAATAAAAACCATCTGTAAAACACCAATATGCAAGACGGCCCTAGAAGCAAAGCTTCCCCTCTAAGTGTCAAAGTGCCTGGTGATGTGCAAAGGCAAGTGGTTGGAGGGTGATATCCCCAGGCAGAAACCCTAGCAAGTCACTGAGTTCTTCTAAAGCTCTATGTCTTCATCATATAATGAGGATAATAACTACTGATCTTATAAGGTCGCTGTCCAGAGTAAATGAGATGAGATGTCTAACTTCCAGTGTAGCACCTGACATGTACCGTTTCAGATTGAATTCAATGCCCCTGTATCAGCTCATTCTCACGTTGCTACAAAGAACTACCTGAGACTGGATAATTCACGAAGAAAAGAGGTCAAGACTACAGTGAGCCATGATTGCACCACTACACTTCAGCCTGGGTGACAGATTAAGACCCTGTCTCAAAAAAAAAAAAAAAAAAAAATTAACCAAGGATGGTGGCAGACATGTGTAGTCCTTCAGTGGCTGCTTCAGTGGCTGCTTCAGTGGCTGAGTTGGAAGGACAGCTTGAGGCCAGGGGTTCAAGACCAGCCTGGGCAACATTAGCAAGCCCCCATCTCTAAAAAAGAAATAAATAAATAGAATCATCATATGATCCAGCAATTCTTCTGGGTATGCATTCAGAAGAAATGAAGCAGGATCTTGAAGAAGAGATACCCATGTTCACAGAAGCACTATTCACAACAGCCAAGAGGTGGAAGTAGCACAAATGTCCATCAGTGGATGAACAGATAAAGCAGATGTCGTCTGTACGTACTATGGAATATTTTCAGCCTTAACAAGAAAGAAGTCCTGTCTTATGCTACAACATGGATGAACCTTGAGAACATAATCCTAGGTGAAATAATTCAGAACAAAAAGACAAATATTGCATGACTCCACTTATATGAGGTCCCTGGAGTAGTCAAATCAAGGAAACTGAAGGTAGAATGGTGGTCAGGGTAGCAGGAAGAGGGAATGGAGAGTTGTTCAATGGATATGGAGATCCAGTTTTGCAGGATAAAAAAGTTCTAGAGGCCTATTACACAACAAGATGAATATAGTTAGCACCAGTGAATTTAAAAATGGTGAAGAGAGTAAATTTTATATTACGTGTTTTTTACAATTTTAAATATATGTGTAGATATATAAATGCACATATCTCATAAAATATAGATATAAATGTGTATGTTTTTGTTCTATTATTCCAGCATGATTCCTTTACAATACTATTGCATATAACAATGTAATGAAAATTATGCCAGGTGTGATGGCTTACACCTATAATCCCAGCACTTTGGGAGGAAGGCAAAGGTTGGCAGATCACTTGAGCCCAGGAGTTTGAGACCAGCCTGGCCAACATAGTGAACTTCTATCTCTACCAAAAATTCAAAAATCAGCCAGGCACAGTGGCACACGCCTGTAATCCCAGCTACTTGGGAGGCTGAGGCACAAGACTCACTTGAACCTAAGAGGCAGAGGTTGCAGTGAACAAAGATCAAACCACTGCACTCCAGCCTGAGTGACAGAGTGAGGCCCGGTCTCAACAAAAGAGGGAAAATTATTAGAGGTTTGTTATTAAATCTTTTTAACTTAACCAAATCAGGATTTTAATAAATAATATTTAATGTCTATGGATATACATTTAAAATATGTAAACTATTAGATGGCATCTCACTTCATCCCAATTACAGGAGTGAGCCACCGTGCCCGGCCGTATTTATATTTTATTTATTTTATTTTTATTTATACTGTCAACACAGTCAATTCTTAGCATGATTTAAACAATAATATAACCTGTAAGAAACCGAACATTCTGATCCTATTTTCATAACAATATTAGCTAACAGTTGTTGAAAGCTGACTTTGTTTCAGGTACTCTGTGTGTGTGTGTGTGTGTGTACATATATACACTTTTTTTTTTTTTTTTTTTTGAGACAGGGTCTTACTCTATCACCCAGGTTAGAGTACAGTTGTATAATCATGACTTGCTGTAGCTTCAACCTTTCTGGGCTCAAGTTATCCTCCCACCTCAACTTCCCAAATAGCTGAGACTATAGGCAGAGACTACCATGCCTGGCTAATTTTTGCATTGTTTGTAGAGATGGGGTTTTGCCATGTTGCCCAGGCTGGTCTCGAACCCCTGGGGTCAAGTGATATGCCCAACACTGCCTCCCAAAGTGCTGGGATTACAGGAGTCAGCCGACGCACCCAGTCAAAATGAGGTTCTGGAATGCCATTCCTGTCTGTGTGATTCTGCAAAAAGAGTTCAAGAACTATGTTCCTCTACACACCTCCATAAAAGTAGCCATCTATGTACATGTGTACATACATGTATAAGTACAAGGTGACATACATAAAGACAGAAGAAGTGGGGTCAGCCATCACATCTTTAAAGGAGCTGAGAAGTACAGCAGAGAGAGCCTGAATTTTAGAGCCAGACTCCTGTTCGCTATTTGCTAGTAAGGGGGAGACTGAGCAGAGTAATAATACACACACACCCCCCCTAAACAAAGCAGACCCTTCCTGAGAAGAGGATAATGGTAATGATGACACCTGATGACACCTGATGGTGATGCACAAGTCCACCACCAGTGCTGGATTCTCCCATCTGTTCTGAATGTCTTGCCCACAGAAAAGTATACACATTTTTCTACTACCTTCCAAGATCTTTACCCATGAGAACCTGACACCTTTGTCAGGCTCTCTCCCTGCAAGATGCTCAAACAAGCAAGTCTCTATCCCTCCCTGTCATGAGGCAGATTTCTTGCCTCACTCCTCCCCCAGCCGAGGGCTTTGTGCAGACTGCTAGGAAAACCATCTCAGAGGATCAGCAGAGAGCATTTTTACCAAGCAACACTCCACAGCCCATGCAAAGAATCCTTGGAGGAATGGGACACTGTCAGGACAATGGATAGAATGAACCTGATTTCCCATTATTTTTTTCAAATAAGTGGAGTCCAGTTTGCTTCCACTATAATCCAGGCATAACATTTATATGAGAACATAAAATACTACACAGCTGTAAGTAAAACAATATGTGTGTCCCTGAATAATAGTGATACCACTTGCCAGCAAGACTGTATTTTGACCAAATAAAAGATGACCTAAATTTGACTCAGTGGGATGGGATTTACTACATGATCGCTTCTTGAAAATAAAGGGATAGAGAGAAGGGGCTTTCATGAGGGCAGAAGGAAATGGACAGGGAGAACAGGAGAAAAACAGAAAAGTTAGAAGCCCATCACTGAGTTTGAAAGCTCACTTTGTACAAAGAATAAAGAGCATTTGATTTCACATGTCTAGTGCATCCCTCCCAAATAAAACCTTGTTGTATATCAGGCACCCACATTGCAAAGTCCCACATACGCTGACATCCAGCTCTCCAGTCTACAGTGATTTTTATGCATTCCTCCACTCCCTGTTTCATTCATATGTATGATGGTTGGACAAATATGTATTGCGGACTTAATATATAACAGGCTCTCTGGTAGAATGGGAAACAGCCCCTGCCCTGAGCAAGTTTACAAGCCTGTGGGGACAGTACCAAGGGAAAAGGCTATTTCTATCCAATGTGATAAGGGCTATGATAGGAGAAACCTCAACACAGTGTGCTCAGAACCTGCAGAGGCAGAGCAAGGGGTCCCAAGGCCACACATGAGAGGATGCTACATGACCAGAGGAACCAAATTTGATAACGCTGGAGCTGGATTCAGAAGAAAGGAAATCTCAGCACTTTGGGAGGCCAAGGCAGGAGGATTGCTTATGGCCAGGAGTTCAAGACCATCCTGGGCAACATAGTGAGACCCTATCTCTACAGAAAAGAAAAAGGAGAGGAGAGGGGAGGGGAGGGGAGGGGTGGGAAGGGGAGGGGAGAGGAGGGGAGAGGAGGGGAAAACTGGCTGGGCACAGCGGCTCATGCCTGTAATCCTAGCACTTTGGGAGGCTGAAGCGGATAGATCATTGGGTCAGGAGATTGAGACCATCCTGGCTAACACAGTGAAATCCCATGTCTACTAAAAACACAAAAAATTAGCTGGGCATAGTGGCATGTGCCTGTAGTCCCAGCTACTCAGGAGGCTGAAGCAGGAGAACTGCTTAAACCTGGGATGCAGAGGTTGCAGTGAGCCGAGATCACACCACCGCACTCCAGCCTGGGCAAGACTCCATCTCAAAATAAATAAATAAATAAAAATGTTAAGATGTAAATAAATAATTAGCTTGGCATGGTGGCATGCAGCCGTAGCTCCAGCCACTCTGGAGGCTGAGGTGGAAAGATTGCTTGAGCCGAGGAGGCAGAGGTTGCAGTGAGCCAAGATTGCACCCCTGCACTCCAGCCTGGGTGACAGAGTAAGACCCTGTCTCAAAACCAAAAGGAAAAGAAAAGAAAAGTAGAGCACTGACACATGGCAATTCCAGCCAGGGAAGGAGGACCACAGAGCGGAGAACACAGCACTTCCTGTAACAGCTCTGCCAGCGGTTGCACACCTCAATACTCCCCACAGGCTATTGGCTACGACTTAGTCACCTGACCACACCTGGCTTCCAGAAAGCTGGAAATATAATTCTTATTCGGAGCAGCCACGAGCACAGATTAAACCTTTGTATGACATGGAAGCAAGGGAAACGTACACTGGGAACAAACCAGCCCCCTCTGCCACAGTGTATGAGCCCCCTCTTCCTCTTGTCCTGAGATAGACAGAGACTTTAAAGGGATTTCCAGGAAACCCCTGGAGAACGTGACGCACGTTCATATGCATGCACACGCAAACCCAAATGCAATGCAATCATTAACTGTAAGTTTTTCATTTAAAAAAAAGATAAAGAATGAAAACTTGCCAGGGCACGGTGGCTCACACCTGTAATCCCAGCACTTTGGGAGGCTGAGGCGGGCGGATCACCTGAGGTCAGGAGTTCGAGACTAGCCTGACCAACAGGAGAAACCCCGTCCCTACCAAAGAAACAAAATTAGCTGGACGTGGTGACACATGCCTGTAATCCCAGCTACTCAGGCAGCTGAGGCAGGAGAATTGCTTGAACCTGGGAGGCGGAGGTTGCGGTAAGCCGAGATCGCACCATTGCACTACAGCCTGGGCAACAGGAGTGAAACTCTGTCTCAAAAAAAAAAAAAAAAGAAAGAAAATCACAAGGAAGAGAAAATGTATTTACTATTCATTAAGTGCAAGTGGATCATCATAAAGGTCTTTATCCTCATCATTTTCATGTTGAGGAGGAGGAGGAAGAGGAAGGGTTGGTCTTGCTGTCTCAGGGTGGCAGAGGCAGAAGAGATAGAGGAGGTGGGAAGAGAGGCAGGGTAACTCTTATTGAAAAAATAATCCATGTATATGTGGACCTGCGCAGTTCAAATCTATGTTGTTCAAAGGGCAACTGTGTATCACGTTGGAAGATAACTACCCTATAATTGCATCCAAACTCTTTCTACTTGAATGCCAACATTGCAAGAACTCGGGTATGTGGAGTTTTGATACCAACCAATCATTTCCAGATGGAATTATTGCATGATAATCCTGTTCTCTCATTGTCCTGATACCATTTTTTATACTTTTCTTGAAAAACGTACTTAGACTGCATTCTTACATAGTTACTACAGTCTAACAGATTTATGCTCCTTAGAAAAAGGGGTCTAGTCATGAAAGTATTCCAAAGCTGTCTCTTACAGAGATGCTCAGGATAAAAGAAAGATTAGTGGTCAAAAGTAATGTAACTAAAATGCGGAGGCTGCCCCAGGGGAAATGTTAAGGACTGCCTGGCACAAGCGAGCACCTTCTGGCAAACTTCTCAAAGTGCTGAAATAGAAGGGTCAAGAGTCACCTACTTAAGTAATGGTCTCCAAGGCAAAATATCGGGAGTCCAGTTCAGCCGCCACAATGAGCTATTATATGTATGTGGCACAGACATAACAGGAGAATTATACCAGTCATGAGGTTGCCTCTTTTTTTTTTTTTTTAATACATAAAGCGTGATTCTAACTTGGTGCTGTTTTTTGCAAACATGATGTTGATCACAGGAGAAGGGTTTCAGAAGCTCGTTTATTTAATACTTCTAGGCTCAAGAAATCACCAATACATTGATGCAAACACCTGCTCTGGAGAAGAGAATTGTCCATGGGGACCTCCAGCTCTCCCCTCTGTTACTGAGATGGCTTCTTCATCATGGTGCCATTAGGGAGGGTCCCAGGGAAAGGGTAACATAGCCACCAAGTCCTAACAATCCACAGAGAGTCCGGCAGCTCAGGCAGATCATGCCAAAGTCAAGCCCCCTTCAGTAAAAAGGCCCATCTATAAATCATTAGAGGTTGCAGGTGCCAAGAAAGCTACTGGATTAGTTCAGCATAATAGGCAGAAAGCTTGCATTTGCCAAATGCTTTACAACCATTTTTTATGAAGTATTATGCATAATACCCTAGGAGATAAATGAACTATGTAATCACCATTTTATAACTAAGGAAGCAGACACCCAATGGAGGTGCTCTGGAAATTAATAGCAAACTAATGTTATAAACCCTTGACCAAACTCCCTGGGTCAACATTCTTTTTTTTTTTTTTTTTTGATCTGTCACCCAGCGTGGAGGGCAGTGATGCTATCATAGCTCACTGCAGCCTCAACTTCCCAGGCTCAAGCAATCCTCCCCCCCTCAGCCTCTCAAATAGCTGGGACCACAGACATGCACCACCATGCACCACCATGCCTCACTACTTTTTAAAGTTTTTGTAGAGACAAGGTCTCACTATGTTGTCCAGACTGTCTTGAACCCTTGAGCTCAGGCAATTCTCATGCCTTCACCTCCCACAAGTGTTGAGATTACAGGTGTAAGCCACCATGCCTGGTAACATTCTTTCTAGTAAACTACTTTGTCTCATACAAGCATGTCCTTACATTGACTTAAAACAAGGGTATATGTTTAAAATCTAGGTGCAGTGGTGTGTACCTGTTGTCCCAGCAACTCAGGAGACTGAGGCGGGAGGATTGCTTGAATCCAGGAGTTTAAGTCCAGGCTGGGCAACATAGCAAGACTCCATTTCTAAAAAATTATTTATTTTTCACTTTTTTTTGGAGATGGAATTTCACTCTTGTTGCCCAGGCTGGAGTACAATGGCATGATCTTGGCTTACTGCAACCTCCACCTCCTGGGTTCAAGCAATTCTCCTGCCTCAGCTTCCTGAGTAGCTGGGATTACAGGCGTGTGCCACCATGTCCAGCTAATTTTGTATTTTTAGTAGAGACAGGGTTTCTCCATGTTGGTCAGGTTGGTCTCGAACTGCTGACCTCAGGTGATCTGCCTGCCTCAGCCTCCCAAAGTGCTGGGATTAAAAGTGTGAACCACCATGCCCGACCAAAAATTTTTTTTTTAATTTTAAAAATATCAAAGTTTAAAATCTGAGCCAGAGCAAAATCCATCCTCATGAATTGCATCTTAGGCCTTAAGAGGAGAAAGTCCACGTGGGAAGCAAAAAGTTCCTCTTCAAAGTTCCTTTTCTTGTTAAAGAATAAATCATAAGTGTTCTAATAATTCTTTGTTAAGCCCTATCTTATGTAGCTGTTAGATACGCTTATAGGCACGTAGTACATTCTATGATCTTGTACATTAACCAAGATATCTGTGCTGGACGTGCTCACAGGCATGTCCCAGCTCACAACCTATGCCCCTTACCTGTTTAGAAAGTTAGGCTGGGCATGGTAGTTCACACCTATAATCCCAGCACTTTGGGAGGCCAAGGCAGGTGGATCACCTGAGATCAGGAGTTTGAGACCAGCCTGACTAACATGGAGAAACCCTGTCTCTGTCTCAAGAAAAAAAAAAAAAAAAAAGGGCCGGGCGCGGTGGCTCATGCCTGTAATCCCAGTACTTTGGGAGGCCAAGGCAGGCGGATCACGAGGTCAAGAGATCGAGACCATCCTGGTCAACATGGTGAAACCCTGTCTCTACTAAAAATACAAAAAATTAGCTGGGCATGGTGGTGCGTGCCTGTAATCCCAGCTACTCAGGAGTCTGAGGCAGGAGAATTGCCTGAACCCAGGAGGTGGAGGTTGCGGTGAGCCGAGATCGTGCCATTGCACTGCAGCCTGGGTAACAAGAGTGAAACGATGTCAAAAAAGAAAGAAAGGAAGGAAGGAAGGGAGTGAGGGAGGGAGGGAGGGGGGAGAGAGAGAGGGAAAGAGAGGAAGGAAGGAAGGAAGGAAGGAAGGAAGGAAGGAAGGAAGGAAGGAAAGAGAAAGAAAAAGAAAAGTTTTAAGTTATTAGCCAATCAGATTTTAGTTTAAATTGTGAGGTCTGGCTCCAACCAACAGATTAGACACAGCAGTAAGGACAACCCCAAATGCATAAGGGATAAATATGTCTTCTTTTCCTTTGTTCCTTGTACTGTTGTGGCAAGATGGCTAGCGAGAGTATCCTTCCTACAGGAAGTAAAAATTGCTTGCTGAGAGATCCTTTGTCTCGGTGCTGATATTTTTTTGTGGCAACGAGTATCTGTTTCCAACACTCTACTTCCTGCTATGATACAGAGCTTAATTAGCTTGATACCAAGTGTATTAGTTAGGGTACAGTCACAGTTGCTGTAATAAGGGGACCCTGAAACACAGGGACTTAAATACTCTCACATATAATAGTCCAGAGATGCACTGTCCAAAGCTGGCAGGGCAGCTCTACCATCCTTAACATGTGGCTTGAAGAAGTTGTATCCACCCACCTTCACTCACATCCCACTGGCCGGAACAGTCACTTGGCCATAAACCAGGTCAAAAATGTAGTCTGGTTATGTAGCCAAATACCCGGCAAAAATTTAGGAGTTGTATAAGGAAGGGAAGAGTGGATATTGACCAACAAGGAGTAGTCACTGTCTCACTACACGCAAGAGGCAAAGATTTCCAATCCTCAGATTTCAGTGTTCATCTTCCCTCTCCAATGGGGAAAATTTGACAGAGCAATGTCGACCTGAGAGAATGAGAGGGAATTGGGTGTCACACAGGCTTGATATTAGGAGCCAGGTTCATGCTGATACCTGCTCTGTCATATGTTGGCTATGAGATCTCACGTAAGTCATTGAAATTCAGCATCTGTTTCCTCATCTGTAAAATAAACAACTTGATGAGATGATAGAGGAGATTGCCTCTACATCTTACATGTAATGATGTCACGGTCAACAGTATGACAGAGTAGATTTTGTAGCATACTATATCTCCTCAAGGTGACCGCTAAATAACTAGAACTCACATCACAACATGTTTTTAGTCTTAAATGGAATGTATATAATGGACTTAGGAAAATAATTGCATGATTTAGTATGTAGATAAGTCTTGTGTGTTTCTAAAGCTTTAGTCTTACAGAAATATTTACCAGTCCTACCCACAAGTTAAAAACAAAAACTCAAGTTTTCTCATACAAAATTTCAACCACTTTCAATAAGAAATGGGAATACAGGTTGAGTACATTTTATCCAAAATGCTTTGGACAAGAAGTATCTCAGATTTTGAATTTTTTCGGATTTTGGGGTATTCATATATACATAATGAGCTATCTTGGGAATGGAACTCAAGTCTAAACATAAAATTTATTTATGTTTCCATACACCTTATGCACATAGCCTGAAGGTAATTTTACACAACATTTTTAATAATTTTGTGCCTAAAATAAAATTTACATTAAGCAATTAAAATGTGGAACTTTCCAAATGTGGCATTATGTTGGTGCACAAAAGTCTTAGATTTTGGAGCATTTCAGATTTTGGATTTTCGGATTAGAGATGCTCAACCTGCTCAACCTTACAATTCTAATGAATCACTTCATCTATAAGCCTATATTACCATGAATATCTGACCAAAGGTTAATAAGGATATGAAGTACTTTCAAATGTACTTATCTTCATGGTTAGGGCCATTTTTTTTTTAGATGAAGTGTTTGCTTTTGTCACCCAGGCTGGAGAGCAATGGTGTGATCTCGGCTCACTGCAGCCTCCACCTCCCAGGTTCAAGTGATTCTCCTGCCTTAGCCTCCCAAGTAGCTGGGATTCCAGGAGTGTGCCACCACACCCGGCTAATTTTTGTATTTTTAGTAGAGACATGATTTCACCATTATGATCAGGCCAGTGTCAAACTCCTGACCTCCAGTGATCTGCCCGCTTCAACCCCTGCAAAGTGCTGGGTTACAGGCGTGAGCCACCATGCCTGGTCGTATGTTTTATTAATACCTTTTTTTTGTTTGTTTTAACACATGGTCTTGCCCTGTCGCTCAGGCTGGAGTGCAGTGGTGAGATCATAGCTCCCTGCAGCCTCAACCTCCTGGGCTCAAGCAATCCTCTCACCTCAGCTTCCCAAGTAGCTGGGATCACAGGTGTGCACCACCAAGACTGGCTAATTATTATTATTATCATTCTTTGTAAAGATGAATTCTCACTATGTTGCCCAGCTGGCCTCGAACTCCTGGGCTCAAGGGAACCTCCCACCTCAGTCTCCCAGAGTGCCTGGACTGCAGGCCTGAGCCTCTGTGCCTGGCTACAGATACGTTTTATGTACACTTTCCTCTGCCATGTTTATGCAACTATCTCCCATTAACATGGGAAGTATGGAAGTCTGGCTTCTAGAAATAGGAGATAAGTGAACCAGAATTCCCTACGGCCTGTGAGCATTTTAGAACATATTCTCAAGGGTCAAGTCTCATCATTCTTGAGTGTCATTCAATGCTAATTTTATTGACTATAGTAGATGATGAAGGTGATACTGGAAACAAACAATAAAGCTGTTGTTCTTATGTAAACTGGTTCTGAAAGTACTCCTGAAGGAAGTCATGTTAAATTAAAGGAAATGATATATCGCTTCTTGGCCTTTTGGCTAAGATCAAGAGTAAAGGAAATGATAACGTTGCCTTTCAAGGTGATGACTTTCGAAGGCAAAACTGTATAAATGTTGTTCTGTTTAACTGCGTTTTTGAAAGTCTCATTGCTTTATAAATATATATTAATTATGTATTGTGTGAAATGAGTGCTTTCCTAGTGCCAGCCACTTTGCTAGACACTTTGATGGGGGATTTATCATCTTAACCTCACAAAAGTCTGTCTTCATCACCTATGCAGAATCTGAAAGTTGTCTGCCCAAGATCCGTTCTTTCCTTATTCCTTAGAAGAGAGTTCCTATTTTATGTGAAATTTCAAGGCGCCCAACTAACGTATTAATTTACTTATTTGTGTTTTATTTATGTATTAATTTTGAGATGGAGTTTTGTTCTTGTTGCCCAAGCTAGAGTGCAATGGCACAATCTCAGCTCACTGTAACCTTTGCCTCCCAGGTTCAATGATTCTCCTGCCTCAGCCTCCCCAGTAGCTGGGATTACAGGTGCATACCACCACACCCAGCTAATTTTTGTATTTTTAGTAGAGATGGGGTTTCATAATATTGGTTAGGCTGGTCTCTAACTCCTGACCTCAGGTGATCCTACTGCCTCAGCCTCCCAAAATGCTGGGATTACAGGCATGAGTCACCACGCCCGGCCCTAAAGCACTAATTGACCAGCTCACCTGGTGATTAGCAGTGGCCAATAGGATGGAAACAGAAGTTGTTGAGTGACACTTCCAGAAGAGAAGAGAGACAAATTGATGGCATGCATGCCCTCTTTGTCCTTTCCTATTTCTCCTGCTGCCTGGAGTATGGATGAGATGGTTGGAGCTCCAACTGCCATCTTGTAATGTATGGAAGGAGATTACAAACTGAAGGTAGCAGAGGATGAAGATAAAAGAAACCTGGGTCTCTGGTAAGATCAAGGAGCTGCCAACCTAGCCCCTGGCTGTCTACCACCAGAATTCTTTTATACAAGAGAAAAATTAACTCTTGTGACTAAGCTACTATTCTTTGGGATGTTTTGTTCTATGTTTTTCTTTTTCTTTTTTTTTTTTTTGAGACGGAGTTTCGCTCTCGTTACCCAGGCTGTAGTGCAATGGCGCGATCTCGGCTCACCACAGCCTCCGCCTCCTGGGTTCAGGCAATTCTCCTGCCTCAGCCTCCTGAGTAGCTGGGATTACAGGCACATGCCACCATGCCCAGCTGATTTTTTGTATTTTTTTTTAGTAGAGACGGGGTTTCACCATGTTGGCCAGGATGGTCTCGATCTCTTGACCTTGTGATCCACCCGCCTCGGCCTCCCAAAGTGCTGGGATTACAGGCGTGAGCCACCGCGCCCGGCCCATGTTCTATGTTTTTCAACCTAATTATAACCCATATGCCTTCCCGTCATCTTACATATAAGAATATTGGCCAGGCACAGTGGCTCACGTCTGTAATCCTAGCACTTTGGGAGGCCAAGGTGGGCTGATCACGAGGTCAAGAGATCGGGACCAGTCTGGGCAACATGGTGAAACCCCATCTCTACTAAAAATATTAAAAAAAAAAAAAAATTAGCTGGGTGTGGTGGCGTATGCCTGTAGTCCCAGCTACTCGACAGGCTGAGGCAGGAGAATCGCTTGAACCCAGGAGGCAGAGGTTGCAGTGAGCCGAGGTCACACCACTGCATTCCAGCCTGGCAACAGAGCGAGGCTTCTTCTAAAAAAATAATAATAATAATATTGAGGCCAGGTATGGTGGCTTATGTCTATAATCCCAACACTCTGGGAGGCTGAGGCGGATGGATCACTTGAGGCCAGGAGCCTGGGCAACAGAGCAAGACCTCTTCTCTACCAAAAACAAAAACAAACAAACGGATTAGCCAAATGCAGTGATGCCTGCCTGTGGTCTCAGCTATTCTGGGAGGCTGAGGCAGGAGGGTAGTTTGAGCCCAGGAGTTTGAGGCTACGGTGAACTGTGATCGTGCCACTGCATTCCAGTTTGGGCAACAGAGAGAGATCCTGTCTCAAAAAAGAGAGAGTGTTGAGACTTACATACAAGAGAATTGAGAATTGAGTAGCTTGTCTGAGGGCCAATAGCCAGTGGATTCAACCCAGGCAATCTGACTGCAGAAACTCCTGTTACTTCACATCTACATTAGTTTACTAATTGAGAAGGAAATTCACAGTATTGGCTGGGTGCAGGTAGCTCACACCTGTAATCCCAGCACTTTGGGAGGCTGAGGCGGGTGGAACACCTGAGGTCAGGAGTTCGAGACAAGCCTGGCCAACATGGAGAAACCCTATCTCTACTAAAAATACAAAAATTAGCTGGGCATGGTGGTACATGCCTGTAGTCCCAGCTACTCGAGAGGCTGAAGCAGGAGAATCATTTGAACCTAGGAGATGGAGATTGCAGCGAGCCCAGACCTTGCCATTGCACTCCAGCCTGGGCGACAGAGCAAGATGCCATCTCAAAAAAAAAAAAAAGAAAAGAAATTCACAGTATTTGTCCATTCACTTCTATTTAGCCCCAATACAATGCTATAAAATCACAGAAATGGTTGCAGGTAAAGTAAGGTAGACTCTGTTAAAATCCAATGGACTGGGGGCTGTGCGAGGTGGCTCATGCCTGTAATCCAAGCACTTTGGAGGCCAAGGCAGGCAGATCACCTGAGGTTGGGAGTTCAAGACCAGCCTGACTAACATGGTGAAATCCCGTCTTAAGAAAGAAGAAAGAAAGAGAGAGAGAGAGAGAGAGAGAGAAAGAGAGGAAGAGAGAGAGAAAGAAAGAAAGAAAGAAAGAAAGAAAGAAAGAAAGAAAGAAAGAAAGAGAGAGAAAGAGAGAGAGAAAGAGAGAAAGAGAGAAAGAAAGAAAGAAAGAAAGAAAGAAAGAAAGAAAGAAAGACCCAATGGACTGGGTCTGTGGATTACTGACTAAACATATAATTTACCAACTACATAAGCTCATGAAATTGATATAAAGATAATTATTCAATGCTAAAAAGTCCACTCCTCTTGCACAACAAATTTCAGAAATGACTTCTCGGTAGGCAAGGAATGTTCTCAGACCACAAAACAGTCCCTGTGTTTCCCTCCAAGGACACACATGTTTCTATACATGAAGCCATGTTGCCAGTCCAGGCCTTCACAACAAGGTAATTCTCAGTTTCCTGGATTGTGTGACTGATGGGGAGAAGAAGACAGAAGTCAGCTGTGATATGCTCAAGACATCCTGCACTTGCAATTAAACAATGGTCATGCGTGTAAGAGCTATATTCCATTCACAAGAGAATACCAGGGAAGCAGAGTTTTTCCATTTGAAACCACATGCTCCCATGACTTTGGATGAAAGCCAAGTGCAGCCAAAGGCTCATGTATGGTTTCAGTGCCCAACCAAAAGGAAATTCTACAGTATCCACCACATTTCATTTTGCTGGTTAGAATAAACCCCAAAAAGTTTCATTAAAATTAAGACCTATAATTGCACAGGGAAAATGGCCAGATTGCAATGTGGGCCATTCTGTCTTCCCAGATGTATGTAGTGATAATTGACATAGACCACCACTTAATCACCAGAGTCAACCTGATCATGAAATCACTGAAAGAGACAATGAGAAGTTCAGAGCTGAGTGCAAAAAGACCAAAACTCAGGGGCCTGCTCATACAAAAACAAAGTAATCCCTAACCTAATACCATGGAAATTCAGTCAGGGCCCGGGAACCACAGAAGGCTACACAGCTAGATTTTTTTCTTTAGGAAGTATAATGCCTTTTTTTTTTTTCCCCCTTTTTTTTTTTTTTTTTTTTTTTTGAGATGGGGCCTTGCTCTGTCACCCAGGCTGCAGTGCAGTGGCACTATCTGGGCTCACTACAACATCTGCCTCCTGTATCCAAATGATCCTCCCACCTCTGCCTCCCAAGTAGCTGGGATTACAGATGCCCACCAGCATGCCCAGCTAATTTTTGCATTTTTAGTAGAGAAAGTGTTTCACCATGTTGGCCAGGCTGGTCTTGAACTCCTGACCTCACGTAATCCGCCCACCTCAGCTTCCCAAAGTGCTGGAATTACAGGTGGGATCCACTGCGTCCAGCCTGAACTGCACTTCTGAACCTTTGTACTGGGCATCCCTTTTGTCCTTCTAGATCGCCCTTCTCTACACAAAAAGCTGATATGTAAGAAGGACATCAAACAGCTCTCTTGTCCCTGGCTTCTGGTTGGGTTTGGCAAAAAGGGAGCTCCAGCAGGTGATGCAGAGAGAGAGGAGAGTCAGGTCAGGGTGTTGGTTCCACTAAGCCACTGCGAGCTGGCTGAGCCTCTCACCTGGGGTCTATGGCTTCTGCAGGGCAGCCCTCCCTCTCCAGCCTTCTAGGTCTCTCCAGGCTTTGGTGTCTCTCCCTTTCCTCACTCTGTCCACCCTCAGAATGGTAACGCTGCCCACTGCTATCTACCCAGGCACACTGCACTCTCTAACACCCTGCCCTGCCCCAACTTCATAAACTCTCCTCAAATAACCCAGTTGGAAAATGCCTTTCCTTTTTTTGAGTCAGAGTCTTGCTCTGTCACCCAGGCTGGAGTTTAATGGTGCGATCTCGGCTCCCTGCAACCTCCGCCTCCCAGGTTCAAGCAATTCTCCTGCCTCATCCTCCTGAGTAGCTGGGACTATAGGCACGCACCACCACACCCGGCTAATTTTTCTATTCTTAGTAGAGTTGGGGTTTCACTAACTTGACCAGACTAGTCTTAAACTCCTGACCTCATGATCCACCTGGCTCAGCCTCCCAAAGTGCTGGGAGTAGGCGTGTGCCACCTTGCCTGGCCATGGAAAATGCCTTTCATTTCCTGTCAGAGCCCTAAAATGACTTCTGAGCCAATGCAAACAGCTTTGGAAATCCAGAGAGCCCTGGACTGAGTGAGGGTGAGGGGACCTTCAGGGATTCCAGCAGCACTCCACCACACTCATCCAGGTGACAGAATGAGATACCCAATTTATCTGTGTCTTGACCATCTCCTGAATAAAACAGGTCTGAGGCTAGGTGTGGTGGCTCACGCCTGTAATCCCAGCACTTTGGGAGGCCGAGGTAGATGGATCACTTGAGGTCAGGAGTTCGAGATCAGCCTGGCCAACATGGTGAAACCCTGTCTCTACTAAAAATACAAAAATTAGGCCGGGCACGGTGGCTCACACCTGTAATTCTAGTACTTTGGGAGGCTGAGGTGGGCAGATCACTTGAGGTCAGGAGTTCTAAACCAGTTTGGCCATCATGGTGAAATCCCATCTCCACTAAAAATGCAAAAAATTAGCTAGGCATAGTATGTGCCTGTAATCCCAGCTACTTGAGAGACTGAGGCAGGAGAACTGCTCAGCCTGGGTGTCAGAGGGAGACTCCATCTAAAAAAAAAAAAAAATTAGCCAGACGTGGTGGCAGGTACCTGTAATCCCAGCTACTTAGGAGGTTGAGGCAGGAGAATTGCTGGAACCCAGAAATTAGAGCTTGCAGTGAGCCAATATCACACCACTGCACTCAGCCTGGGAGACAGAGTGAGACTCTGTTTTTTTTTTTAAAAAAAAAAAAGGCAGTGGTGCTGAGATGGTCTCAACAATGTCATCTGATATAAGAGGATTCTACAGACCTTCTTTACCTTCCCTGCCCTTCCTCTTTTCTCTTCCTTGTGACTTCTTTCACACACAGCTTCCTCCCCTATTAACACTACACATTCCAAATGGCAACCCAGGAACAGTACAGAACAATTAGGCTTAGAAAGGAAACAAATAAAATCACTTTTTTCTACTCACACATCTTAATCTCAGAGCCACTACAAAATTAGACTCACCAAATTCCACTTGAAATTTTAATATGAATATAAAACTATTTGGCAATGTGATAATTGGCATAAATTAGAACTTCATAGTTAAACAGAATGATTACAAAGTTCAGGTTAAAATTGCTTTTGAAAAAAAAAAAAATGGCTTTTAAATACTGACATGCCCAAGGTTAAAAAATTGTAAATGGGTCGTTGGTCAGCTAATTCCAAAACAATCCACCCCAGACTTCTGTTAACACTTAATTAAAACAAAACTAAAACAACATGCAGAGCAATGTTGGAATCTGGTGTCCAGAAAAGAATTCAGCCAATTTATGGTTGTCAACCACTTAATGAAACATGAGCCTAGGACAAAACAGAGTTCTAAACCTTCTCCCATTTCCAATTATGTAAACCACAAAATCAGCTGCTGCCACAAGTATGCATAAATGTAATCCCCAATTTTCCAAGTTAAACCTAGGTGTACCCTCAAATGCTGCAGCTAAGGCTGTGACCTCAGAATGGGGTTGAAGTGGGCAAAGATGAGAGTCAAGAGTGAGCCTTCACTCTGCGGCCTTCTGCAGACTGTGAGCATGTTACAGGAGTTCCCTGGACCACTGTTTCCTCATTCATAAACTGGAGACAGAAATCCATACCTACCTAATCCAGCAATTCCACTTCTAGTTATACATCCAAAAGAATTGAAAGTAGGGTCTCAAAGAGGTTCTTACATATCCATTCATGTTCATAACAGCACCGCTAACAACAGCCAAGAGGTAGAAGCAACCCAGTGTCCATCAGTGGATGAATGGACAAACAAAACGCACTATATCCAAACCATTGAATATTATTCTGCCTCAGAAAAGGAAGGAAATGGGCCGGGCGTGGTGGTTCACACCTGTAATCCCAGAACTTTGGGAAGCCGAGGAGGGCGGATCACCTGAGGTCAGGAATTAGAGACCAGCCTAATCAACATGATGAAACCCCATCTCTACTAAAAATACAAAAATTAGCCGGGTGTGGTGGTATGCACCTGTAATCCCAGCTACTTGGGAGGCTGAGGCTGGAGAATCACTTGAACCTGGGAGGTAGAGGTTGCAGTGAGCTGAGATTGTGCCACTGCACTCCAGCCTTGGCAACAAGAGCAAGACTCCATCTCAAAAAATGAAAAACAAAAAACAAACAAAAAAACTTAAATCTGCAATGCACAATATTAAGAGATGGGGCTTTTGGGGGGTGATTCCATACAATGGAATACTGTATGGAATATTCCCTCTCTGCCTTCATGAATGGGATTAGTGACTCTCTGAAAGAGCTGATGGGAATAGCGTCCATTCCCTTTGGAGGATGCCGCAACAAAGGACTACCTTGAAGGCAGAGACCAGCCCTCACCAGACACCAAGTGTTGGTGCCTCAGATTTGGACTTCTCAGCCCCTAAAACTGAGAGAAATACATTTCTATTGTTTACAGATTACCTAGTCTGTGGTATTTAGTTATGGTAGCATAAACGAACTAAGACACCAACCCAATTCAAAGCTCAGGCTAACAACTCTGGACACAGTGTGCCACCAACTCCAGAAGTACTTGGCACCTGTCACCTAATGTCCCAGAGTGATTGTTGGGACCCCAGCAGCCCACCCTATCTCTCTTTGCTCCAAAAAGAACAGCCCCAAGACAATCCTTTCTGTGTGCCTCCTGTACTTTTTAAAAGGTAGCAGTGTATCCATGCATTTACAAAACCAATAGCAGATACCTCTGATGAACCAGGCACCGTTCTAGGCACGTGGTGTATGGCAATAAATAAGAGAGACACGCTGGGCACGGTGGCTCACGCCTGTAATCCCAGAACTTTGGGAGGCCGAAGCAGGTAGATCACCTGAGGCAGGAGTTCGAGATAAGCCTGGTCAACATGGCAAAACCCCATTTCTACTAAAAATACAATAACAAAAATTAGCCAGGCATGGTGGTGGGAGCCTGTAATCCCAGCTACTTGGGAGGCTAAGGCAGGAGATCGCTTGAACCCAGTGAGCCAAGATGGCGCCACTGCACTCCAGCCTGGGCGACAAGAGCAAAACTCCATCTCAAAAAAAAAAAAAAGAGAGAGAGAGACAGGGACTTGCTTTCATAACGTTTTTCTTCCACTGGCCTCCTTTTGGCACTCATGCAATTTGTCAGCTTCCACCTCTGTGCCTTTGCCCATACTGCATGGAGTTTTCTCCCAGCTTCTCTTTTTCATTCAAATAATAACCCTGAGCCATCTTTTCAGACTCCAGCTCAAATCCAAGCTCCTCCTTATAAATCCTTCAAGCTCCTCTGATCAGGACTCTTAAGTTTCCCTTTCCCTAAAGCATTGTACCTACTAGAGCCACATCACTCAGTGCTGGGTTATACTAGTCTTTCAACATGGCTTGGAATTCAATCTAGTTTTCTAACTAGATTTTAGCTCCTCAATGGTCAAGTTCATCTTGATCTGTCCCCCTCTCCAATCCTTCCTCAATGGACCTAGCACACAACGCTTGTCAAAGAGTCACAATGTTGAGCTGCCTGAAGCTTTAGATGTGACACAGGACAAGTCTTCTTGGTGTTAGGGTGACCCAGCAATCTGTTCTCTGTGGCTGTGTCAATAAATGCCTGCCTTTCCCAAATTATATGTAACCCAATATGCTAAAATAATTTCTAGCTGAAGTATAATTTATGGAATAGGATGAAATACATACAGTTATGTTTAAAAGAACATCAGTACTGGCTGGGCGCGGTGGCTCATGCCTGTAATCCCAGCACTTTGGGAGGCTGAGGTGGGTGGATCACAAGGTCAGGAGTTTGAGACCAGCCTGGCCAATATGGTGAAACCCCATCTCTACTAAAAATACAAAAATTAGTTGGGTGTGGTGGCACGCACCTGCACTCCCAGCTGCTCGGGAGGCTGAGGCAGAAGAATCGCTCGAACCAGGGAGATGGAGGTGGAGGTAAGCCGAGATTGTGCCACTGCACTCCAGCCTGGGTGACAGAAGGAGACTCTCTCTCTTTCAAAAAAAAAAAAAAAAAAGAAGAAGAACATTAATATTAATTTTTCCAAAATCAGTCAACTGTCAACTGATTTGGAAAAAGAAAAAAGTTCTCATATGCTACCACTGTGCTAAATGGCAAGGAGGTAAGGAGGACTGGGAGTGAAGAGAGAAGAGATCTGGCAAGAGAACAGGTTGGTTTCTTCAGGAAATGTTTGCATAATTGCATAGAAAGTTATACACTATTGTTTAAAAGTAATTTCTGTCACTTCTCAAAGTTTGATTTTAGAGTCCATAGTTTTGTTGTTCTGAGTCTTTTTGATGGGGAGGCAAGGAAAACTGCCTGATGACTAGTGGTAATGATGCCTAACAGCCAAAAATAACTGCAAGGAAACACCTTAGACATGAGTATCTATGTGTGATTATGCAATAAACAAACCTCTATTAGCTATAGAAGATACAAACTGCACATCTTCAACAAAAGAAGAAATTATCAAATCAATACTAATATTGTTGCTTCGAGTTGTGGCTAAGTATCTACTTCCAGAAAAGGGAAAGCAAATTTTTCCTTACCTTTTGACATTCTACATTTCAAAGCCGTGTATGAAGAGAATACTGGATGGAGAATCCAGATCTGTATTCTATACCAGTGTTGTCCAAAAGAAATTTTACATTGGTGCAAAAGTAATTGTGGTTTTGCTTTGAAAAGTAATGGTGCAAAAACACTTTTGCACCAACCTAATAGAATTAGAGTCCTGTATGTTTTTTGTTTTATTTTTTGTTTGTTTGTTTGGTTTGGTTTGGTTTGAGACAAAGTTTCGCTGCTGCTGCCCAGGCATGGCATGATCTCAGCTCAATGCAACCCCTGCCTCCCAGGTTCGAGTGATTCTCCTGCCTTAGCCTCCCAAGTAGCTGGGATTACAGATCCCTGCCACCATGCTCAGCTAATTTTCGTTTTTTTAGTAGAGACAGGGTTTCACCATGTTGGCCAGTCTGGTCTCAAACTCTTGACCCCAGGTGATCCTCCTACCTTGGCCTCCCAAAGTGCTGGTATCACAGGCATGAGCCATCATGCCCAGCCACTATATGTCATTTTAAATATTCTAGTAGTCACACTAAAATGAATGAAGAGCAACAGGTTAATTTGAGCTCAGCATGTCAAAATACTGTCATTTCAACATGTAATCAATATGGAAATTACTGAGATATTTTACATTTTCTCATACATGGAGCAAAAGATTCTTCAAAATGCAACGTATATTTTACACTTACATCACATCTCAGTTACGAACAGGTGCACAGCTGTGTGTGACTGGTGGCTACTGAGCACTAGACTCTGAGCCTTTGGGAGCTAGTGATGCGACCTTGGATTTAACCAAGGTCCTCAGTTGTTCCTCAATTCTCCCACCTTTAAATTGAGAGGGAGAAATAATCATCCAAAGTTCTTTCTACTTTAAACTATATTGTGTCCATAATCTATATAACAGCGGGAAGATAGCCGCTGTTATATATGCCCCCACCCTGTTCCAAATGTAATTCATGATCTTCATTAATAGTATGCTACTATTTTATATAAAATGAGCCAGGCACGGTGGCTCACACCTGTAATCCCAGCACTTCGGGAGGCCAAGGGGGGCAGATCACATAGTCAGGAGTTCAAGACCAGCCTGGCCGATATGGTGAAACCCCATCTCTACTAAAAATTCAAAAAAAATTAGCCAGGCATGGTGGCGCACACCTGTGATCCCAGCTACTTGAGAGGCTAAGTCAGGAGAATTGCTTGAACCTGGGAGGCAGAGATTGTGCCACTGATCCCAAGATCATGCCACTGCACAGCAGCCTGGGCAACAGAGCGAGACTCCATCTCAAAAACAAAAAAAAAGAAAAAGAAAATGAATACATGCCTATTGTAAAAAATTTTGGCCAGGCACAGTGGCTCACGCCTGTAATCCCAGCAGTCTGGGAGGCTGAGGCAGACGAATCATGAGGTCAAGAGATGGAGACCATCCTGGCCAACATAGTGAAAACCCGTCTCTACTAAACATACAAAAATTAGCTGGGCATGGTGGCACATGCCTGTAGTCCCAGCTACTTGGGAGGCTGAGCCAGGAGAATTGCTTGAACCGGGAGGCAGAAGTTGTAGTGAGCTGAGATTTCGCCACTGCACTCCAGCCTGGAGACAGAGCAAGGCTCCGTCTCAAAAAAAAAAAGAAAAAAATTGAAAAACACCCAAAAAATTATGGAAAAACAAGATAAAATAATCCATAACCTGCCCAAATGTCTCTACTATTACTATGTTGATTAATTAAGCCGGGCATGGTGGCTCCAGCCTGTAGTCCCAGCTACTCTGGAGACTGAGGCAGGAGGGTTGCTTAAGCCCAGGAGTTTGAGTCCAGCCTTGGCAACATAGCAAGACTCCATCTCTAAAAAGAAAAACAGTGGGAAAAAAAATCTAACTGTGTTGATGAATTTCCTTTCTGATTTTTTTAACTCAATAAACAGTTGAAACTTTGGGGAGAAATTAACGTATTGCTATCCTCTCCCTTACATATGTTAGGGATTTAAAAATAATTCCGTTTTCGAGAAGATATATCTACCTTGTTTATACTTTTAACATGAAAAGAATCCAAATAATTTTCTTTCCAAAATCAGTTCATTAGAGGACTCTGTCTTTTTATACCTCACTTAATTTCTGTAGACTTTGTTTACTTCCATGAGGCGTTATCTTGGGAGTCTTTGGTTTCTGTCCATCTTCTCTCCTCTCCCCACATCTGTATTCAAGGTCACCTGTTCCTACACACCCGTATGGGGGCTCCAGAAACTTATTACTGCTGCTGGTCAAGTCACAGAAGCAATCCTCTCCCAGAGAGACAATTTCCTTGGCAGTGCCAGAGTCTCTTGTTAGGATAAAAATAACCAGGCAGTCTCCAGCTCAGCTTGGCTATTAAGGGTTGCGATTATTTTGGATCAGCACCCCAGGGCAATGGTAAAATTTACTCTAAATTGCTTCCGCCAACCTTTTTGAAGGTTCTTTTCTAACCCAGCAATTAGTCAAAATGAAGACACTAAAATAACTTTTGAATACTTAGTGTATTTATCTGTGGGAGTTGTTTGGATTTTAGAGAGGGATGACAGAGGAAGACAGGGCTTTATCCTCCTTTAAAAGCCTCCCTTGCATTTCCTTTCCTTGTTCTTCATTTCTGATTCTTTTTTATCGTTCAGAACGAGGACTGGGTTTTCTATGTATGTGTGTGGTATGTGGTTTTTTGTTTTGTTTTGTTTTTTAATAAAAGACGGGGTTTCACCATGTTGGTCAGGCTGGTCTTGAACTCCCGGCCTCAGGTGATCCGTCCGCCTTGGCCTCCAAAGTGCTTGGATTACAGGCGTGAGCCACCACACCCAGCATGGTATGTGTTTTTAAGCAGACAGCTGCAAGAGGAGAGGAAATGGAACGAAAGGTGAAATGGTAACCACTCTGGCATCAGGGCACAGGGCCAAAAGGCACTAGATCTCCCTCCGTCTGAAACATGGGCCACCTGACCAGGAGCCAGTGCCACTACCACAGCCCATCGGGACACGCCCACTCTTTGATATGCTAATCAGTGGCTGTGGGTTGGTTGGAGTCTGCAGGGAAGCAGAGGCTTTCAGATGGCTGACTCGTTACACAGCTGCAAACTTCAAAGCCCAGTTTAGAAGGTCCTGTTCTCTTACGGCAGAGTAAGTTTGCTTTTTACCATGCCGAAGAGAAAATCCCAACAAATGAGAGTGGAATCTTAAACAATGAACCAGGCTCCACTCAGAAATAAGGAACCAATCAATGCTATCAACATGGCTTCTAACTGTCCTTAGGGTTTTAAACATTTCCAGATGATCGCATGCATCTAATTAGGGTCCCTGGCACCCCTCGCCTCTTTCAGGCCCCGCTGGAAGGGAGAACAGGAGGTTGCAAGGGTAGAGTCGGAGATTCAGACTCACTGGCAGGTAACGCTCTACCCAGAACCACACTGAGGTGGTTTCTAGCAGAAAGAAAGGCCAGCAGAGGGTAAGACTTCACGTGGTGCAATTCTTATCTTTTAGCAGCACATAGATAATTTGCAAAATTATCCTCACTTTTTTGACTCAGGACAAAAATTGTAGTACCTCACCAGGGTTGGCTCTTTTTGTAACGTGGGCTGGGCACAGTGACTCACCCCTGTAATCCCAGCACACTGGGAAGCCATGGTGGGTGGATCACTGAGGTCAGGAGTTCCAGACCAGCCTGGCCAACATGGTGAAACCCCATCTCTACAAAAATTAGCCAGGCATAGTGGCAGGCACCTGTAATCCCAGCTGCTCAGGAGGGTGAACCCAGGTGGCAGAGGTTGCAGTGAGCTGAGATCCAGCCACTGCTCTTCAGCCTGGGCAATAAGAGCAAAACCCCATCTTAAAACAAAAAGAAGTTTGCAACATGTCTGCTGTCCTATTTTTCTTTCTTTCTTTCTTTCTTTTTTTTTTTTTTGAGAGAGGGTCTCACTCTGTTACCTAGGCTGGAGTGCAGTCGCATGACTTCGGCCGACTGCAACCTCCAACTGCTGGGCTCAAGCAACTCCCCTACCTCAGCCTCCCAAGTAGCCGGGATACAGGCACACAACACTGTGTCCAGCTAGTTACTTTGTAGAGATGGGGCCTCACCATGTTGCCAAGACTCATTTTGCACTCAAAGACTCAAGCCAACCATTCGCCTTGGCCTCCCAAAGTGCTGAGAATACAAGCGTGAGCCACTGCACCCAGCCTGCCCCATATTTTCTGATTTTTGTAATATGCCAATCCAGGTTATGACCCCAATATCGTCACTCACTCAACCCACACTTCTGCTGTTTCTTTTTGCTTTTCTTTTTTATTTTTTTGAGATAGAGTCTCGCTCTGTCGCCCAGGCTGGAGTGCAGTGACACAACCCGGCTCACTGCAACCTCCACCTCCCTGGTTCAAGTGATTCTGCTGCCTCAGCGTCCTGAGTAGCTGAGATTACAGGCACACGCCATCATGCCCAGCTGTTCTGTATTTGTAGTAGAGACGGGGTTTCACCATGTTGGTCAGGCTGGCCTCAAACTCCTGACCTCGTGGTCTGCCCGCCTCGGCCTCCCAAAGTGCTGAGATTACAGGCGTGAGCCACGGCGCACGGCCCACTTCTGCTGTTCCTTAAACTTCATCTCTTTGGCTCTTGAAGACTATTTTGGTCTTTGCCTTAGTCTGCTCAGGCTGCCATAACAAAATACCACAGCCTGGGTGACCAGACAACAAAAACGTATTTTCTCACTGTCTTGGAAACTGGAAGTCCGAGATCAAGGTGGTAGCAGGGTTAGTGTGTGTGGCTCTCCCCTTGGGTTGTAGGCGCCCGCCCTCTTGCTGTGTGCACAGATGACCTCTTGTGAGCCAGAGAGAGAGAATAAGAGCTCTGGTCTCTTGGTCTCTCCTCCTCGCCTTCTTTTTTTTGAGACAGACTTTTGCTCTTGTTGCCCAGGCTGGAGTGCAATGGTGCAATCTCGACTCACTGCAACCTCCGCCTCCTGGGTTCAAGCGATTCTCCTGCCTCAGCCTCCCAAGTAGCTGGGACTGCAGGCGCACAACACCACGCCCAGCTAAGTTTTTGTATTTTTAGTAGAGATGGGGTTTCACTGTGTTAGCCTGGATGTTCTCAATCTCCTGACCTCTTGATCTGCCCACCTCAGTCCAAAAGTGCTGGGATTACAGGCGTGAGCCACCATGCCTGGCCCTTCCTCTCTTAGAAGGACACCACTCCTGCTAGTTTACAGCCCCACCCTTGTGACCTCATTTAACCTTAATTACCTCCTTATAGGCCCTGTCTCCAAATACAATCACACTGGGGGTCAGAGGTTGAAGGAGATAAGAATATGTCACCCCACAATATGCCACACTGGCACATGGCGACAGAATCCACAGATGCAGAAAGAAGCTCTCTCAGAGCTTCCCTTATCAAACTAAAAGCAGCAACTTCTAGGAAATAAGGCTGCCATAAATCCCCTTCAGGTCATATCCACTCCCAGAAGGGAGAACACGAATAAGAGCTACCCCCAATCCCTTCTCCAGGGGAGTTTTATGGTCCTGAAGGAGATGGAGAGATCACTCATACCTGTATAAACAAACATTATCACAAACTTTATCTCTCATTTGTTCTCCTAAAAACCCATTTGTCTTTCCTAAAGAAACCTATTTGTCCCTCACATAAAAGCTTTTGCTCTCCCTCCCTTTCCCCTACTAAGTTAGATGTATAAGCCTCTAATTTTAACCATTTAAAGAACAGCTACTTCTTTTGTGAGCATATATATATAAACATTTTTCTTCTGTTATATGTCTCCTGTCAGTTTAATTTGCAGGCCCAGAGGGGCTGAACATAAGCGGGTTGAGAAAATTGTTTTTCCCAGGCCAGGTATGGTGGCTCATACCTGTAATCCCAGCTCTTTGGGAGGCCGAGGCGGGCAGATCACGAGGTCAGGAGTTTGAGACCAGCCTGACCAACATGACCAACATGGCGAAACCCCGTCTCTACTAAAAATACAAAAATTAGCTGGGCCTGGTGGTACGAACTTGTAATCCCAGCTACTTGGGAGGCTGAGGCAGAAGAATCACTTGAACCCAGGAGGCAGAGGTTGCAGTGAGCCAAGATCGTGCCACTGCACTCCAGGCTGGGCAATAAAGCAAGACTCCATCTCAAAAAAGGAAAAGAAAAGAAAATTGTTTCTCCTCCATAATCTTCAACCTGTGAATGGGGGCTGGGGCTGGGGGAGAACAGGACAGAATTCAGCTGATCGTAGTATTTAAGTATCCTCAGTTAACCAAACCCCTTATACACACACACCTTTGCAAAACAAACGTGGCAAGCTAGGGGCAGAGCTGTGTCTATGAAGAGAGAACAGGAAAGGAAGGGGGCAGGTGGGTCATGAACTACTGTATGAACAAGATGGTGGCATCCTCCCTCATAGTTTTACCCTGAGGCACCATTACCTCCAGGCATATCAGCTCTCTGGTTTCATTTTAAAAGAACTGTCTTAAGCCAGGCCTGGTGGCTCCTACCTGTAATCCCAGCACTTTGGGAGGCCGAGGTGGGTGGATACAAGGTCAGAAGTTCTAGACCAGCCTAGCCTGGCCAATATGGTGAAACCCCGTCTCTATTAAAAATAAAAATTAGCTGGGCATGGTTGTATGTGCCTGTAGCCCCAGCTGCTCAGGAAGCTGAGGCAAGATAATTGCTTGAACCCGGGAGGAGGAGGTTGCAATGAGCCAAGATTGAGCTGCTGCGCTCCAGGCAACAAAGCGAGACTCCATCTCAAAAAAAAAAAACTGTCTTTTCCACTGACTAGTGGTCTTTGTGTTGACCTGTGTGAGTTAGGGGGTAGTTCAGAAGGTTGACAAAGGGTCACCATTGCGACAGGCGCTCAAACCAGAGTGACTCCATGTTGAATAGGGGCTCAGACCTACTGGGCTGCAGTCCCAGGAGTTTAGACATTCTTTTCTTCTTCTTCTTTTTTTTTTTTTTTTGAGACAGAGTCTCACTCTGTCGCCAGGCTACAGTACAATGACAAGCAATCTTGGCTCACTGCAACCTCTACCTCCTGGGTTCAAACGATTCTTGTGCCTCAGTCTCCTGAGTAGCTTGGATTACAGGCACGTGTCACCACGCCTGGCTAAGTTTTGTATTTTTAGTGGAGATGGGGTTTCACCATGATGGCCAGGCTGGTCTCCAACTCCTGACCTTAGGTGATCTGCCCACCTCAGCCTCCCAAGGTGCTGGGATTACAGACGTAAGCCACTGCGTCTAGCTGAAGTTAGGCATTCTTAGTCACAGGATGAGATAGGAGGTCAGCACAAGATATAGATCATAAAGACCTTGCTGATAAAACAGGTCACGGTAAAGAAGTCAACCAAAACCTCCCTGTTAGAAATAGATGTTCAGTGCTGCAAAGAAAAATCAGCACTGAGACAAAGGAGTTTTCAGCAACGCAATTTTCACTTTCTGGACTGGAGGAAGGATACCCTCACTAGCCATTGTGCCACAAGAGTACAATGAATAAAGGAAAACACACAAATGTATCCCTTAGGCATTTGGGGTCATCCTTACTGCTGTGTCTGATCTCCATTGGCTGGAGCCAGAACTCACAATCTAAACTAAAACCTGATTGGCTAACAACTTAAAACTTTTCTAAACAGGTGAAAGCGATGGCGAGCTGGGACATGCCTGTAAGCACATCCAGCACAGATACCTTGGTTAAAGTACAAGGACATAGAATGTACTATGTGCCTATAAGCATGGCATATCCAATAGCTACATAGGATAGGGCTTAACAAAGTTATTAGCACACTTATTCTTTTTTTTTTTAAAGATGGGGTTTCTCCATGATGGCCACGCTGGTCTTGAACTCCTAACCTCAGGTGATCCACCCACCTCGACCTCCCAAAGTGCTAGGATTACAGGCGTGAGCCACCGCGCCCAGCTCACGCTTATTCTTTTTTTTTTTTTTTTTTTTTTGAGACGGAGTTTCACTCATGTTACCCAGGCTGGAGTGCAATGGCACGATCTCGGCTCACCGCAACCTCCGCCCCCTGGGTTCAGGCAATTCTCCTGCCTCAGCCTCCTGAGTAGCCGGGATTACAGGCATGCACCACCATGCCCAGCTAATTTTTTTTTGTATTTTTAGTAGAGACGGGGTTTCACCATGTTGACCAGGATGGTCTCGATCTCTTGACCTCGTGATCCACCCGCCTCGGCCTCCCAAAGTGCTGGGATTACAGGCTTGAGCCACCGCGCCCGGCCTCACGCTTATTCTTTAACAAGAAAGGAAACTTTAAAAAGGAACTTTTCTACTTCCCACACTGCCCAAACCAAGATGGCAACGAAAGTGACCTCTGGCCATCCTCACTGCTCATTATATGCTTATTATAAGGTATTAGTATGCTAAAAGACACTCCCACCAGTGCCATGACAGTTTACAAATGCCATGGTAACATCAGGAAATTATCCTATATGGGCTACAAAGGGGAGGGAACATCAGCTCTGACAGTTGCCCACCACTTTCCTGGAAACCACATGAATAATCCACCCCTTGTTTAGCATATAGTCAAGAAATAACTAGAAGTGCACTCAGTTGAGCAGCCCATGCCACTGCTCTGCCAGTGGAGTAGCCATGTTTTGTTTCGTTTTTTTGAGACAAAGGAGTTTCGCTCAGGACCCCTCTCCAGTAACATCATGGCTTGAACATAACCTTGCATTTCACCTGTGTTTTTCCTAGGCTTCCATACATCTGGAGGGCCGGGAGGCAGCCCAGCAAGTGAGTTGCAGAGGTCCCTAGGAGAGAACTAATCCTAAGACAGAACTTCATCTTAGGGCAAATCCTCATGGTCCCCTACTTGCAGATAACCCTTGGACCTAATTTGCAAGGATTCTAAGTTACAAGCAGAAAAGGCAGAGTGAAAAACCAAAAGGCCTGTTTACTAAACCTCTGAGAGACTTTGAGACCCCTATTTCCAGAGGAGAGTATCATAAAGGTAGGAGAACGGCCAGGCGTGGTGGCTCACGCCTGTAATCCCAGCACTTTGCGAGGCCGAGGCAGATAAATCAGAGCATCAGAGTTCAAGACCAGACTGGTCAACATGGTGAAACCTCGTCTCTACTAAAAATATATTTTTAAAAATTAGCCAGGCGTGGTGGCGGGTGCCTGTAATCCCAGTTACTCGGGAGGCTGAGGCAGGAGACTCACTTGAACCTGGGAAGTGAAGGTTGCATGAGCCAAGACGGTGCCATTGCACTCCAGCTGGGCAACAAGAGTAAAACACCATCTCAAAAAAAATAAAAATAAAAAAATAATAAAGGCAGGAGAAGTTACACCATCCATTTCGCCACCCACTCCCGTGTGCCTGCCACACACACACACACACACACACACACACACACACACACACACACAACACACAACTCCTTTGCAAGCAGTTCAAGACAGCTTTGCCCTCCAGGGACTCAGCTGCTCCAGAGGTACTGGTGCCTGCAATTCCAGCGACTTCGTCTCCACCTGGCACTGCACAAGATGGTGACATTGGCAGCGACTGAAAATATCTCCTGCCCCCTCAGGGGACTGACACAGCTGATCAAAAAGAAAGCCATATACAACAAGATTAACTGCATTAAAAAATATGCATGGGAAAAAATACTAGAAGGAAATACTGCACATGGTTTTCTTCCCTGTACAGAATTAGCAGTTTAAATCATTGCCTCCTCTGAGAGTTACATAAATTTCACTCGGACCCCCACTCCCACCTCTAGAACGAAGTCTAGGATACTCCCCGAAGCCACCATGAATTAGAGGGCTAGGGCTTCTCGATCTGAGGCTCTCATTTCCCATCCCCAGCTCCACCCTCAGTCCCACGGACACCTCGCCTCCCTCCGCTGGTCTTTTTCCCTGCACTTTCCTCATTTCTTATGACACCATTTACACAGGACTTTGTGTGTCACAGGCTTCACAGAAGTGTGGGGCTTGGCATCGGAGGGCAGAGACAGGTGCCCATTTTATCACAGTACTTGAAATTCCTCCAGCCACCCCACCTTGGTCCCCTTCTCTCCTGCCCACATCTGCACAGCCCCAGGCCGCCACCTGTCACCCAATAGCCAGCCCTCCCTCTCCCTCACACCCCTCCATTTCCTGGCCTCTCCCCGATTCCTCCATCACCGCCCACAAATTCCTCTTCATTCCTAACACGGAGTATTTCAGAGCCTCCATCCACCAGACGAAGGGCCTACCCCTTGCATTTCACCAGAGAAGCAGCCAGTCAAGGTATTTTACCCAACAAAAGGCTACTTACTCTAGAGAGGAATTCTGCCACTCCCTGAGGGGAAGCAGCTGCTGTGGTTTAAAAATAGTATTTTTACCTCTATTACAAGGATTTTCCAAACTTGCCCACAAGCATGTATTAATTTCAAAGAAATGTGAAAAGTTTACATAACTGGAGGCCAGTGGGGTAATTTTTACCCCTAGGGGACATTTGGCAATGTCTGGAGATATTTTTGATTGTCACAGCTGGGGGTGGAAGGCAGCTACAGGTGGAAAGTGGAGGCCACAAATGCCACTGAACATTCTACAATGAACAGAATAGCCCCCTGCTACAAAGAATGATGGGTCCCAGAACGTTAATACTGTGGAGGCAGAAAAACCCTGCATTTAAAAAGAGTAACATAGTCACTCTCTCTTCCTCTGCCTAAAGTGTGACAAATTTAAGAAAGCCATTTCCAGCTGGGCGAGGTGGCTCACACCTGTAATCCCAGCACTTTGGGAGGCCAAGGCGGGAGGATCACCTGAGGTCAGGAGTTCGAGACCAGCCTGACCAACATGGAGAAACCCCAGCTTTACTAAAAAACAAAAAAAAAAAAAAAATAGCAGGGCATTGTGGCAGTCACCTCTAATCCTAGCTACTCAGGAGCCTGAGGCAAGCTTGAACTCAAGAGTCAGAGGTTGCAGTGAACTGAGATTGCACCATTGCATTTCAGCCTGGATCACAGAGTGGGACTCTGTTTCAAAAAAAAAAAGAAAGTCATTTCCTTCACTTTTTCAGAAAAGCTACAACAATAGCAACTAGGAATTCTTATGCCTTTACTGTGTTCCTAGCGGACCCCAGAAGGCATGTAGCTGTCCAATCATCAGCCCCTTTTCTAAGGGCAAGTCCTAGAGGGGTAAAGAAGTTGCTAAAATAACACACAGAGTAGGTCATAGACCCTAGGTAACCTGACACAGAGATGGAGGTGTCAGGCAGGGAGGCAGTCTTGCTAACATTCACACCTTGGTCTTAAACTTGCCCCATACAGATATTTCTTGCATGTCTGCCCTATTGCTAAGCAAACAGAGAAGGTGCTAAAGGAAAAAAATTTTGGCTAAGAAGTCCCATCCCAGGCCTGGCGCAGTGGCTCACACCTGTAACCCAATCACTTTGGGAGATCAAGGTGGGTGGATCACGAGGTTAAGAGATGGAGACCATCCTGGCCAACATGGTGAAACCCCGTTTCTACTAAAAATATAAAAATTAGTTGGGCATGGTGGTGCTTGCCTGTAATCCCAGCTGCTCAGGAAGCTGAGGCAGGAGAATCACTTGAACCCAGGAGGCAGAGGTTGCAGTGAGCCAAGATTGTGCCCACTCCAGCCTGGGCAACAAGAGCAAAACTCCATCTCAAAATAAATAAACAAAATAAATAGTGACAACATTAACTTCTTATAAGGATATGGAGAAATTGAATCACTGATATATCACTGGTGAGAATGTAAAATGGTACAGCCACTCTGGAAAACAGTTTAGCAGTTTATTTTTTGGGGGGGATAGCGGGGGCAGGGTCTTGCTCCGTCACCAATGCCTGGAGTGCAATGGTGTGATCATAGGTCACTGCAACCTTGATCTCCCAGGCTTCGATGACCCTCCCACATCAGCCTCCTGACTAGTTGGGCCTACAGGTATGTACCACAATGCCCAGCTAATTTTTATTTTCTTGTTTAGTAGAAACGTGGTTTCCCTATGTTGCCCAGGCTGGTCTTGAACTCCGGAACTCAAGTGATCCTCCAGCAGTTTGACACTTTCTTCAAAAACTAAATACACGTTTACTCTAAGGCCCAGCAATTGTACTCCTGCTAATTTATCCCAGATGATTTAAGATTTCTGCTCACACAAAAACTTTCCATGCATGTTTATAGCAAAACATGTAATAGCCAAAACCGGAAACAATCCAGATGTCCTTCCATAAATGAGTGGTTACAAAACAGCTTTGGTAGATCTACATTATGGAACACTACTCAGCAATAGAAATAATGAACTATCACTCCAGGCAACACCCTGGATGGATCTCCAGAGATGCTAGGTGACAAAAGTCAATCCCAAAAGATTACATACTGGATGATTTCATTGACATAACATTCTTGAAATGATAAAATTATACAGGTAGAGAACAGATTAGCAGTTGCCAGGGGTTAAAGAAGACATAAGGGCAAGAGAGAAGCAGGTGTGGCCATAAAAAGGCAACAGGAAGAATCTTCTGGAGATATAAGTGTTTTCTTTCTTGCTATAATGTTGATATCATGGTTATCATATTTTAGTATAGTTTCGCAGGGTATATTATCTTGGTTTTGTTTGTTTGTTTGTTTTTTGTTTTTTTTGACAGAGTCTAGCTCTGTTGCCCAGGCTGGAGTGCTGTGATGTGGTCTCAGCTCACTGCAACCTCCACCCCCCAGGTTCAAGTGATTCTCCTGCCTCAGCCTCCCAAGTAGCTGGGA
>NW_022437003.1:9856293-9862069 GCF_009761245.1 Sapajus apella | reverse complement strand
TTTTTTTTTTTTTGTATTTTTATTAGAGATGGGGTTTCGCCATGTTGGCCAGACTGGTCTTGAACTCCTGACCTTGACCTTGTGATCAGCCCACCTTGGCCTCCCAAAGTGCTGGGATTACAGGCATGAGCCACCACGCCCAGCTGCAGGGTATAGTATTAAATGGAACTAGGCAAAAGTTGTAAGAGATTTCTCTGTCTTGTTTCGTATAGCTCCATGTGAATCTATAATGATCCCAAGATAAAAAGTTTAATTATACACACACACACACACACACACACACATTTAGATAGAAAGATAGATAAAGCCAGGTGTGGTGGCTCATTCCTATAATTCCAGAACTTTGGGTGGCCAAGGCAGGAGATTTGCTGGAGCCCAGAAGTTCCAGACCAGCCTGGGCAATATAGTGAGATTCCATCTCTACAAATAATTAAAAATTAGCTGAGTGTGGTGGCATATGCCTGTAGTCCCAGTTACTTGGGAGACTGAGGCAGGAGGATCACTTGAGCCCAGAAACTTGAGGCTGTAGTGAATCATGATCACACCACTGGATGACAGAGCAAGACTCTGTCTCAAAAAAAAAAAAAAAAGATTGAAAGATAGATAAATAGGAGAAATGAACCTTAAGCTATTCAGACAGCCAAAGTTTCAAAGAAAGGCCCTAATATGAGCTCTAGGAAAAGCTAAAAATGCAGGCACAGATGGGCTAGCTCCTTAAGGCTAACAAGTACCCATTCACTGGAGGAGGCAACCCTAATATGTGATCAGATGACAAGTGGCCCCACTGTCCTGAGGAGCCAGCACTCTAACCCATGTAAAATAAACTGGAGACATGGAAACTGTAATGTGAGGAGAGTGTGGAAGCCAGAGAAGGGATGTTGTAATGACAAGCAAAAACAGAGAGCGGGGAGTTTCCATGGAGTCCAGAAAGCTGGAGGGCAAGGCACTGGGTGTTTTCCAGCACTGACCAGAGCAGAACAGGCTGGCCAACGTAAACAACCAGTCCACTGGGCAAACATACTCCTCCCTCAAGGAGGATGTTTCCTGGGGACAGCCGCCATGTGATGAAAACACACCCTCTAGGAAATCCAATTTCCTTTGCCCGGGGTTCTATGCTCCTCAAGCAACCTTCTGATCTTAATTTGATTTTTGATGGCTTCCTCGCTGGAAGAAAAGGCGCTAACAGTATCTAGTCTGCTAAATGATTGTGTTTTACTCCCTTATGACCCCCCATGGTTTTTGGCATTGGATATTTTCTTCTAAATTGTTTTCTCTCTCAGGCGTGATAGTATTTCCCTCTAACAAGAATATAAACCCCCACAAGCAAACGGATAGAGTCAATGAGCACGTATTAAGCACCTCCTGTGTGCTTGGAACTGTGCAAGAATGGAAAGCAAGATGCTGGCAGATGTGATTCCTGCCCTTATTGAGGTTTCCTGGGGCTCCTGTACCTGTTGGGCTGGCGATGATGGTGGTATGGCCAAGATCGTGGGCTCCAGAATCAAACCAATGGAGTCCGTATTCTAGCTCCAGTGTTTCCCATCTGCATGACCTTGAGCAACTTACCAGCTAATGTTTTAAATTTTTTGTAGACAGTGGTCTCGCCATGTTGCCCAGGCTGGTTTCCAGTGCCTGGACTCAAGTGATCTGCCCGCTTTGACCTCCCAAAGTGCTGGGATTACAGGCGTGAGACAAGAGGCATGGTGCAAATGAGGATTTGGATGGGCTTTGCTCTGTTTCTTTTCCTTTCTTTTTAAGGAATTTGGGAGGTCAGACTGGGATTTCTCCTGATGAAGACTGTATTTAGATATTCGGTGAAAATGTGAAAGGTCTTTTTCCCACTCCATGCAGCTACTATGCCTTATGCTATGCAAAATAAATGTAAATATACGTGATAGGGTGCCTTGGTCAATAAAGGGCCTGAAGATTTTTCAGGGCTGGGCGCAGTGGCTCACGCCTGTAATCCCAGCACTTTGGGGGGCTGAGGTGGGCAGATCACCTGACGTTCGGAGTTCAAGACCAGCCTGACCAATATGGTGAAATCCTGTCTCTTAAAAAAAAAAAAAAAAAAAAAAAAAAAAGAATGAAAAAAAAGAAGAAGATTTTTCAAACCTCTGTGGTTAGAGGTGGATCCAGACTCCCTGTCCTCTGCCCCAGGACTTGTACCTGGCGCTGCTCCTTTCTCCCCCCTAAGTTGTTTACCCCCATGCTAGGTTAAATCAGCCAAGGCTCTACTCATCAGCCTGAATGGGCAGCCGGGCCAGCAGAAGGAGCAGAATCTTCCCTGAAAGCTCAGGGGAAAGTTGTGTAGATGCATGGTTCCATTTGTGGTTGTCATTGTATCTCCCACATTGTAGCTTACCTGGTGAGAGGCAGTTTTCCCCAACAGTTATCATTAAACAGGTGGCTCTCTCTTGTCAACTACACATTTGCCCTTTAGCTTAGCCAACAACTCACCTAGTTTTTTTTTTTTTCCTTTATTTTATAAAAGGAAGGTCAAAAAGCATTCAAAAGAGAAGAAAGGGAGGAGAAGAAGAAAGAGGAAGAGGAGATGAAAAGAAAGATAAGGAAAATTGCGACGGGAGGGGGAAAGAAAACGACTGAACCTGAACGTTTTCTGTGCAGCGGCGAGGCGCCACCAGCCGTTAAAGAGGTCGTTAAAGACAGTCTGTTCATTTTCCCTGCACATTCTGGGGATCCCAAAATAAGATCCATGGGAGATGACATTACACTTTTTCAAAACACCTTTCTGAGAACACCTCCCACAACGTGTCAAAACAAATGAAATTCTACATCTCTGCTTATAAATATTTTCCCCCAGCACCAAATGAAAGCTGTGATTCTACAGATACCTCAAGGCTTTGTGCTCCTTAGAAGGGGTGTTGATAAGACCTACAGTGTGGCTGGAGAACCGCTGTGTGGGCAGCATCATTTTTATACTGAGTGAGCACATATTTACATAACTCCATTCAACAAATACTGATTGAATATACATGGTGTTATATAAATATGTATCAATACCTATGAGAACTAAATTAAGAGAAGCTGGTCAGAACCAGGCGGTGTGTGGGAGCCCCCCTGAATTCCTGCAGCAGGGTTGGGCTGCCTGACTTTGGGGAACAGATGCTATTTGAGTACCAGGGCATTATTCACCTAGAACTCCCCTGTGTCTGTCCCCGATCCCGTAGCATGGTGGATAAATAAAATCTGTGCTCATGCATTAGATCAGCATGAATTACCCGCCACTGAAAATACATGTAAGATGCAGGAATTGCATCTTTATTTCCAAACATATTTGTTAGGAAAGACTCAGAGATTGGGGAAACCAGGGGAAAATATTAGCATTTCTTATGAAGGTTTTGGGTGATCTTAAAGATGTTGGTAAATACCTATTGAAACTCCATGAAATTTGTAGAGAAGGAGATATCCTATGAATTTCTTTATTTCTGAATCTTCACTGAAGGATAAATTAAAAATATTTTTTATTAGTCGGCTCTGGCTCCCACAAGAACATACCACAGCGTAAACATGGGTGGCGTAAACAGCAGAAATGTATTTTCTTACAGTTCTCCTCTTCCTGGCTTGCAAGATGGGGGGCTTCTTTCTGTGTCCTCACGTGGCCCTTCCTCTGTGCACAGGAATTCCTGGTATCCCTGCCTCTTCTTTTTGTTTTAGGGACAAGGTCTCTATCACACAGGTTGGAGTGCAATGACACAATCACAGCTCACTGCAGTCTCAACCTCCTAAACTCTAGCCTCAGTCAGTCTCCCAAGTAGCTGGGAGAAAAATTAACTGGGCTAATTTTTCTTTCTAATTTTTTGTAAGACGAAGATCTTGCTATGTGGCCCAGGCTAGTCTCCACCTCCTGGGCTCAAGCTATCCTCCCCACTCCCGCCTTTCGAAGTGCTGGGATTGCAGGCATATGCCACAGCACCCATCTCTTCCTCTTTTTTTTACTTTTTTGAGATGGATTTTCACTCTCATTGCCCAGTCTGGAGTGCAGTGGCGCGATCTCGGCTCACTGCAACCTCTGCCTCCTGGGTTCAAGAGATTCTTCCATCTCAGCCTCCTGAGTAGCTGGGACTACAGGCGCATACCACCATGCCCGGCTAGTTTTTTTTTTGTATTTTTAGTAGAGATGAGGTTTCACCATGTTGGCCAGGATGGTCTTGATCTCTTGACCTCGTGATCTGCCCACATTAGCCTCCCAAAGTGCTGTGGTTTTACTGTTGTGAGCCACACCGCGCCCGGCCTTTTTAAATTTTTTTTTTAAACTAGGAAGAGCCGACATCAAAGCATCAAAAAGCAAGGTTGCTATGAACACTTGGCCACCACAAGCCAGTACAGGGGATATTTCTGTTTGATGCCCTGTAGAGTCAGGCACATATTAGCAGCTCAAAAAACACCTGCTGGAAGAACGAATGGCTCCATACTTTATAAACATGGAATTGAGGGGAGTAAGTTGGGAGAAGGGCCTCAGCGAGAGGAGGTCAGGCTGAGATGGGCCCTTCTCTCATTCTCCCCAGTCGCCTACCTTTCTGACAGCCAAGGAGCTAAACTCTGCACAGTTGCCGTGGTAGCCTCAGGAGAGGGGACATGAAGCCCCAAGTGAAGTCTCTGTGCACCACATGCCTGGAGAATATTGACCCATGAATTAAGAGACAGTACACCCCAACTATCCTTCAGTTACCATGGCCACACACCCAAGAGTTGCCAGGGTCCATAATCAAGGTAATTATGACAGGTCACAAGTGACCACCAACAAGTATTTACTGAGTACCTGCTCTTCCATCAGTCAATAAATATTTATTAATTACATATTTTGTGCCAAATACAGTACGTGGCACTGCAGATGCAAAAGATGAATAAGACGCTCTTGCTTCCTGCTCTCTGAGGGTGAATATGTGGGTACCAAGGAGAAATGCTGAGCCCACTGCACACTGTATCAGGCTTCTGCTTAGCCCTGGCAAACTCACAACATGACTGGCAGTTCCCCTGGGTGTGTAAGTAAGGGCCTCTCCTGTGTGTGTTCCCTTAAGCAAAACAAAAAGTTTTCCACTTAAACTCTACTTTTGCCAGGCATGCTGGCTCACACCTGTAATCCCAACGTTTGGGAGGCCAAGGTGGGAGGATCATTGGAGGCCAGAAGTTTGAAACTAGCCTGGGCAACACAGCAAGAAACCATCTCTAAAAAAAAAAAAAAACATTAAAAACTAAACATTTGCCAGGTGTGGTGATGCAGGCCTGTGGTCCCAGCTACTGGAGAGCCTAAACTGAGAGGACCTCTTGAGTCCAGCAGGTCAAGGCTGCAGTGAGCCATGATCATGCCACTGCACTCCAGCCTGGGCAACAGAGTGAGAAACTGTCTCCAAAAATTAAAAATAAAATAATAATCATCCTTTAAAAGGTGGTAGAATCGCTGGAACCTGGGAGGCAGAGGTTGCAGTGAGCCAAGATCACGCCACTGCACTCCGGCCTGGGGGACAGAGCGAGACTCCATCTCAAAAAATAAAAGTTAGCCAGGTGCGGTGGCTCAAGCCTGTAATCCCAGCACTTTGGGAGGCCGAGGTGGGTGGATCACGAGGTCAAGAGATCGAGACCATCCTGGTCAACATGGTGAAACCCCGTCTCTACTAAAAATACAAAAAATTAGCTGGGCATGGTGGCGCGTGCCTGTAGTCCCAGTTACTCAGGAGGCTGAGGCAGGAGAATTGCCTGAACCCAGGAGGCGGAGGTTGCGGTGAGCCGAGATCGCGCCATTGCACTCCAGCCTGGG